>NC_064810.1:61844822-62040472 GCF_023721935.1 Panthera uncia | reverse complement strand
CCCCCCCCCCCACTCTGATTTTATAAATCCTTAAGCCCCTGCTTGTTCTTTGGGTGGAAGGAGGAACTACTTCATATTTTTCTAACATATCTAATCCATGTTCTTATTTGCTCCATAAGGCCCTATTTACTTGGAATACTTTTATGTTCTAATCTTTGGAATAGAATTTTAGGCATTTGTATAGCTACAAAGAAATCCCCCCAGTGGCTTAACGTCTTTAAACTGCATATATTTATGCTCCTGCATCCACTTAGGTTCCAGAAAAACATGCATTTATTAAGTGCTTTGCTGTTTACGCAGTATTTTCATATGATTTTTCACATCATGGAGTTATAGAAACAGGTTCAGAAAGGGTTAGTGGCTTGACCAAGGTCACAAGGCAGTAAGATGTCAAACTAAAAGGTATATTAGGTAATCCCATTGCCATGTACAAACTAATTTAATACCCCTGAGAAGTTTAAAAAAGCATAACTGTGTTACCTATATATGTGAACTAATTATATATGTGTATATTATAATGACATATATGAGCACATGTATGTATCCACGTAAGCATTTTCCTATTGTCAGCATTTCCTTAGTTCAGTTCCCTCTTTGTGAGTTTGAATAGCAGTATTTTTTAAATTTTTAAAAAATGTTTATTTATTTTTGAGAGAGAAAGAGAGCATGAGAGAGGGAGGGGCAGAGAGACTGAGACACAAAATGTGAAGCAGACTCCAGGCTCTGAACTGTCAGTACAGAGCCCAATGCAGGGCTCAAACTCACAGACCGTGAGATCATGACCTGAGCCGAAGTCGGGCACTTATCCGACTGAGCCACCCAGGCACCCCTGAATAGCAGTTTTAATTTTATAAACAGAAAAACTCAGACATGACGAGGTATTCAGTGAACTGAATATTTCAGTATCTTCGAAAAATCTTTGGAATACCAAGGGCCCTATTACTCATGCATGTAATTCTGGAGTTAGTAACCTGCCTCAGAAAAAAACTCACATATGAGTAATTTTCTTTTAAATCATAAACAATGAAAGAATGTATATAATTAATTTGCTGCTGTTTTGTTTCAAGATGGCAAATGTAGCTACACATCGCATATAAAGCATGAGGACCCATCACCTCCTTTAAGTAGGTACTGTTCTAGGCACCAATACACACACCATCTTTATGAAAATATGAAATGTCACAGATTCAAAGTGAAATAGCCTTTACTTAGTTGCAAATACATGTGGACTAGATCCAGAAGTGTTTTTCTCTGTGTTTTGCAAACAATGCCCAGCCATCTTGTATATTTGAAGTACTTAAGTGCTATAAGCATTTTTCTACATTTTCTATTAAAGTATCAGACCTACAATTAAGATGGTCAGAAATACAAACTCTTGTTGAGAAACCTTCAACTGGTCAGGTGTCTCTCTTCAGGGGAGTCTTTTGTCTCTGTAGTACATGGGTCCAGCCACAGGGCCTTCCAACCTCGTCACAGAAGCTGACACTAGGGAACACCAAGGCAGGCCACAGGCTTCGTGCTGAAATCTAGTTTCTACTCTAGGGGAATATGCTTCTGGAAGAAGACTAAAGGGAGGACTTATTCACAGGATTGAGGGAGAATATGATCGTTCAAAGTGAAAGTAAACCTGTCCTTAGATACTTCACTGAGTGCAACAACTGGTGTGAAGGAAGACTCCCCTTCCAGCTCTGGGAGCCAGGCCAGAAACATTAGGTCTGTTCTTCAGCACCCAAAAGATGGAATGAGTTGGGTGGGTCAAGGCTGTTAGAATTGCAAAGGGGATTTTCTTTAAGTTTGGTGGCTGAGTCACCTGTCATACCAAATTTTGTTGATGGTGCCATCCTCCAACAAGGCTCTACTTGTGTTCTGTAGTATAGCCTGTTGCCCAGCTTCGTCCCTCACCTGGTGTCTTTGTACACTTCCCCTACCTGATTAGATGTCACTGACTCCTCTCACCCCCAGGGGCTGAGACCTATTGGGAATGAGTAGTGTAATTACTCCACTTGAACCACATGGCCTGACTCTAGGGTCTGCCTTACTGTTCATCCTGCTTAGGAAATTGAACAATTCCTTGGCTGACCACATAGAAATTTTCTTCTTCTCACCCTTTTTCTTACCCTTTGCCTGCTTCATTGACATATCCCATCCCCTTGCTGCCACTAATCCAACTCTGCAGACCCCATCTCAGTACACCCCTCATCCCTCACCCATATCAGTAATCCTTCCCTTTCAGAACTCTTGTCTTTTTCATTATAACACACATGATTTTCCTCCCTCCTATACCTATTCTTTTCTTTCCTCTAGAGTCCTTCATGCTATTGCTTCCTCCCTCTTAAGACTGCGATCCCAGGATCCCAATCTGAGGCTCTTTCTTTCTTCTATAATCTTGGGGACTCCAAATTACTATTTGTGTTTCTTATTCTACCCTGAAGCAGAACCGCTGACCCTCCCCTTCTGCAAAATGATACTCATACCTCTCATTTCTACCCAAAGCCCTCATCCTTACTGGGTCTTGAAGTTGCCTAAATGGAGTAGAGTTGGAGATGTCCTCATTGCTAATCAAGGAGTGAGGAAGGGAAGGGGATCTTCCACCCAAGTTAGCAAAATGACAGGGAAGGAGAGAGCATAAGAAAATGTGGTACTGGGTCTTTGCCATGAAGATAGTACCAAATGCAGAATTCCCTTCACTCATTCATTTATTCTTCATTCATTTTTTCAGCAAATGTTTTTTGCCTACATATTTTACACCAAGCATTATATCAGGTCCTAGATGATAGGATATGAGGCAGTTATGTGTGCCAAGCAAGGTGCTACTTTATAACCACTTTAAGCCTCAAAATAACCCACAGAAGTAGGTATGATTGTTATCCTCATTTTAAGAAACTATGATCGTGGAGTTTAAATACCTTGCTGAAGTTCACCCAGTTAATCAAGTAACTCCACTCTATTCTTTTTCTTCTCGATTGGGATTAAGTATAGTGTGCATTAAGTATAGATTAGGTATGGTATAATTATTATGTGCCACAAGGAAATTCTTATTTCTAAGAGGTGGGGGAGGGGTGGTGGGAAGACTTCCAAATAACCAATGTGCACATGCCGCCTGTTGGTAAATTAGAAACCTATTCCTGCCTACTTGTCCTAGACATGTTGTTATTAATTTACATATTACAAACTCATTCTTATTTAAATATCGTATTCAAAATCCAAAAGTGTGTGTGTGTGGTTTGTGTGTGTATATAATTTTTTTTTTACATAAGAGCAATTTATACTCCCGAATTGAAAAAAAATACTTTTAAAGGGGTCTTTCACAGAAAGAGTTGAATTAAAAATAGAACAAGTGGGTTAGGTAGAGAAAACAAGCCAGTTGAAGAATATCTCCATCTTAAATTTCCTAATTTGTCTAGCTGTGGAATAATCTTTCTAGTTACTCTTGCTATGGCAGTGTACAACTGTGGGTAACAGTCTTATTCCACAGGCACAAACACCATAAAAATCTCTAGAGTGCATCTGGGTGATTCTGCCTTGTCTGCTTTTCTGTCCTCAAGTCAGTGACGCCTGGCTTCTTCTTTGGACAAATGAAAGGGGATACTTTGAAAGATACTCTCAAGCTGCAGGACAGAAAATTTAAATGAATTCTCTTTACCAGAGAACATTCAACTGGGTTCTGGCTCCCCCTAGCCGCATGGAAGTGGATTCTCATCACCCAAGCAGTTCAGCTGAACACTTAACTCAAAACACTGCGTGGAAGACCAATGATTTTATCTCCTCTCTGTCTCTCTTGTTTACTCTTCTGAATCCACTGTTGTTATTGCATTCAGCTGCAGAGACGGGGTGAAAATAAAGCAGCCATGGTCAGAAGAGGGTACTCAAGGTAGAGAATGAAAAGGCAAATGTTACTGTGGGGATTGTTTTTTGAGATGCTTTATGAATGTCTTACAAAGATAACATCAATTCCCCTTGTCAATATCTTTATTGGTTTTTACCCCAAAGGGACTGGGCTGAATGTGCTTACTTACTAATGCACCTGGGCCTCACATCTAACCTCTGTTATTTTTACATGTAATGTCAATTCATCCTTATGTAACCCGGCAGGCAGAGGGGCTGAGGGGAGTCTGGTGGGAGCCACATCAGAGGCAGCAAAAACAGCTACCTGGCAGCCGTGGAGAGAGATGTCCCAAAGGCCTTCCATACATCCAGAGCTTCTGCCAAGCAAGAGAAGCTTTAGAATGGGAAAATTAGAGACGCTTTTGCTTTCTTTCCCTTACCAAAGCCTACTGTTAACTGTTTCTGTTGAAAAACAACAGAAGACATCCCCAAGTGACTTCTAGTGCCGTCAGAGCTCTGCCTTCAGGGCACTGACATTTCAGTGTGTTCCTTTCTCTCTTATATTCTACAATTGCACAGGGGAATTACAAAGTGCCAAACAGATGTAGTATAATGTATTGGTTAAAGTGATCCATACTCTTATCCATGATGAATAGGTAGAATGGAGTCATTGATTGTTTCTTTGAATGGAATTAAATGAAGTCTTTGAGTCTATAACTCTTAATTCAGCACCTGGTAAGTGGAAGGCAGTATTCTGGGGATCCAAACATCTAAAATCATTCAGTTGACTTCTTTGCCCTTAAGGCCCCCACTGTCTATTGGAAGAAGATAGGCTCCTACACGCTAAGGGAATGACAAGGTGGAGTGGGACATGGCAGGGAATGTAAACAAGGCACTATGGGAGTATTAGGTAGGGAGCACACCTTTTGCCTGTGATGGAGACTGGGTCAGGAGAGAGCTACCAGGGACAATTTCATAGGCTGAAGAACATTTGAGCAGAAACTGGCAGAATAGACAAGGTTCTGACAGGCTCAAAAAAGACATCACAGAAAAAACAAAACAAAACAAAACAAAACAAACAAACTTTATGAAGAAGGAAGTAAAGGTGAGAAAATTAATGGAGCCCTGCGTGGTCTTCCTGTTCCCAGTGAGAGCTGCATGGATAGGGAGCTCCAGAAAGGCTGGTGGGAGTTAGGGGTGGAGGTGTGTGACCTCATTGTGAAAGGCCTGAACACCTTGTGAAGAAGTTTCTATTTATTGTGAAACCATTGAAGTCCACACAGCATGTCTGAGTGAGGAACAAACATTACTAGATTGGTGTTATAGGGTAAGTATGAAGCCTCTGGAGACTGGAGGAGAGGTGAGTAGGCTGGATACAGCTAGGGAGGATGGGTGATGCAGCAGTCCATCCCTGAAAGAGAGGAATCGAGAGTCTGAACTGAAGCAGTGGTGCCAGGACCCAGAAGGGAGACCCAGTGCCTTGCAGGCAGGTGGGAAGTGCTCCAGAAGCCTGGACCATCCTTGGGTTGCCCCAGAGGTGGGTTTTATCCTCACTGTGCTACACTGTATTTAATAGTTGATATCTGTCCCATTCTCTGGTTTTATGCTAGCTTCCTTTTAAGCAAAGCTCCACATAAATCCAGCTTTCTATTAGTTTCTACTCTTAGCACACTCATAATCCTCTTCCCTACCCTTAGCGTAACTCTATTTTGTCCTGATATAGTTACTCAGAGCAAACTGGCTCGTTTTCTAGATTCAGAAATGTTAAATGAGTGAACCAAACAGGAAAATGAAACAAGATGAAAAAACAAAAACAAAACAAAACAAAAAAAAACACAGACTAAAGTTCCCCAAGTGGCCAGTTAGAATAAAAAATAGACACAGGTGTTCTGAGACTCAGCACTTAACCCTCAGCTACATTTGCCTCCCACTACTTTCAACCCACTAATGTCACACATGAGTTAACAATATGTAAAACCTCTGTGTCCTTCCATGGTGTGTAAAGTACTTTAGTGCTATAGTGCAAGCAACATTTAGATAATTAATGCATATCTGCTGTCATAATGCAGTGATTTTGCCAGAATGTATGTGGGAGAATGTAGATGGATTAAACACATTTATATCTCCAGAAAAAATTGAGAGGCTATGTCAAAATAAAACATCACTGTGAATAGTTTACCTTTTTATTTTTTCTCTGATTATTAGACACATTTCAAACTGAGCTGTATGTATAAATTTGAGACAAATTAGGGTTATTTATTTTTACCTAATTCCAATTAGAATACATGAGATTGTCACTTGTAAAATAAATATGATTCTGTACCAACATTACAATAGATTTGAAATTATACAAAGTACTTTCTTCCAGGCTCATTTAAGTAGTGCAGTAAGTGAAAACAAGTTTAAGAGTCCAAAGAGTATATTTGGATGTCAGCGTTTCACTATAGCCCTTCTCCCATAAACAGCAAAGTCACTCCACCACCAAAGAGACTGGGAAACTGCTCTGTGCAGTCACTTCCCCCTTCTTCCATTTTGGAACATGCAGAGAGGGAGTTAGTTCTCATGGGAAAGACTTAATGCTCTCTAAGGTCTCTTTCTGCTCTTGGATTCCGTGTTTCCCAGTGGCCCCTGGAGGTTCCTGGACTGAGAGCAATGATGGTACTTGAGGCAGGTGAAAGCTCTGACATGTTAACAAAAGCATATACAGGGAAGTTCTTCAGGAGGGCGGGTGAGAGAACCAAAATGGCAGCGTCATTATTCAGCTTTTTGTGGTCATTGTTGTATTAAACTTCCACCACTTTAAAGATTCCTGGTGTGGTTTAGTGCCTCTTTGCCCATTTGGCAAAGTATGATCCCAATAATTGCTCTCAAGTCATCTGATGAGCACCCCTCCCAGAGAGACACCCAATCTCCTATAAGAAAAGATAACATTCTTCTGTGTTCTGGGCAGAGTTTAGAAGATCAAGTCCAAACCCACCAATTACTTCTTAAGGTGAGAGAGGTGCAGATGCAACATGTGCGAAAGGTCCAGGTCCCCAGTCAACAAAGGAAGCTCAGCTGAAGTGGAGTACAGGCACAGGGGATAACAGAGGAAAAAGTGTACCATGCTTTCTTTGCAGAAATTTCCCACTCTAAGAGCTATTTTTTGATTTCTACAGATTAGCAGCAGCAAATTAGCATAATGACATTACCCAGACACCTTTGCAGTTGTTTTCTTTCAAAGGTCATTGTGACTGAGGTTAGAGAATGTAATGGATTAAGAAAAAGAGAGGGGGAAATTACCATATTTAATATTGTTTTCACAGAAATTGACATAGTTTATGGATCAGAGGAATATAATGTAATTTACTCCTCTATCCCTGCTGGAAAGAGAAGGGGGGGATGGTAAAGGGAAACAGAGGATGTGGATGATGAAGTATAATAGTTATGGAGATGATGTAGCTGCTAAAGGGACAACTTCTGCAGCACCTTCGGCTCTCAGGGGTGGCAGTGAACGAAGCCAGGTTAGTTACCTGTAAAATCTGGGTGTGATCAGAATAACATTTCAGTGAAATTGAACTTGGGATGGTTCCTAGATAATAGATACATGGTTGTGTGAGAAAAGACCTTGATCATAGGGCCTGCTCTGTGACATGTGCAAAATCCGTATCGCTAGTGGAGAACACCAGGGACAAGCACACGAGCTGCCTTCAGTCTATTACATACATACCAATTGCTATAATATTGAAGAAAATATTCATAAATCCTGTTCTCTTTCAGTGCTTTATGCTTCATCGCCTTTCCCCCATTTGTGGTTTATAGATGGAATGAAGAAAAAGTGTAGAAGGCAAATGGCATGGAGTGAGGATGTTTGCTAGAGGCAGGATGGCAGAGTGGTGAAGGGGCAAGTCTTTCATATCAGGCAACTGAGTTCGTTCCCGGCTCAGCATTTTACTAGCTGTGTGACCTCAGTAAAATTTCCTAATTCCTTTCAGCTTCATCTATAGAATAGTACTGTTTTAGATGGTGATAGGAAAAGAATAAAAACAAGTTCATTTGCCACTAAGTTGGGAGAGGGAATCAAAACAAACTAAATAGTTTGGTGTGAGTTTATTAAGGAAAGGATGATGCAATTCAGAAAGAACAATCAGCACTGAATAAATCTTTGTATAAATCACATTGGTAGATATGATATATAGGCAAAACCATGACAAAGGTTTTAATAAATTCCAGTGTTGATACAGTTTAAATCCTTGACACTAACTTTTGTGCTTATTTTTGGTATGTCTCAGAATACTAAAGAACCAGAAATAGAAATATGTATAATGCAACAAAGATTAGGAGTTTGTCATCTGATCCTTTAGGGGACCTAATAAAAACTACACATATAAATAATATGAGGGAATAAGAATGAAGAAAAAAATCCATTAAGTCACTTAGAAGAACTTGACAAAGAAGATGACAGTGAAGATAATAAGTTAGGTAGAATAAAGGGAGGGAAAAGTTTCCTGAGACTAGTTTGTTTTCATAACTGGCCAAGCAAATGCTTTTACCCTATGGCTTCATCCTTTAATTTTTGCAGAAAAAGGTATGCAGACATTTCTAGGTGAAGAAATGTAATTTAACAAATCCATAACATTTACTTCTTATGAGTAAATTCCATAGGTTGCTATTAGAGGAAGTGAAGGTTAGTGACAAGAACAAGGGTCAAGTCTTGGCTTTGCTTATTCCCACCTTTATCAGTGGAGGTGATTCTCCATTTGTAGTCTAGAAATGGATCAGAAAACTGTAAAAGATAGGTAAGGGATGAGAATGCTTCCTAGTTTTAGCATATTGCACGTGGTTGTCTTGTGGATCAAATGAGATATGTTGTAAAAACAATTTTTTTGCAAATTATAAAGTGTCATTTAAGCTACTTATAGTTTCTTACAGTATCTAAGTATATTAATCTTATTTATTCCTATATTTTCAGCTACACAAATTCCTAATCTGCCAAGGTGGATGTTGGCTGAGAGTAGAGTTACTATAGACACATTATCACTTAGGCTAACAATATTCATGCAGGCAAAATAGTCCATTTATGTAGGTGATATAGGCCAAATTCTGCCTTTCACAGCATTTCTGTAGACTCCCTTTGGTAAAAATTTTTGTTATACCTCAAAAGCCTCAACAGATAAAATCTTCATTGTTGGTTATTTCTTTTTTCCTCCATGTCTAAGAATTACATCTACTTGTAAGCAATGGAGTTTTTAGATAAATAATTAATGGTTATTTAACAAGAGTATAGAACTTTTCTGCCATTGTTTTGATTGCATTAAGTTCACAAGGTGACTTTTTCAGGAAATGTGAATGGCATTTACCCGAGGTAGCAGTGATTGATTTTTGTCTGTTTTTAGAAAAGCTTTTGTTTCATTATCATGAAGTAAAAAATGGAGCCTGAAGAAAATCAAAACAAATCTAATTTCAGAATACCTGAAGCTTTGATTAAACTATCTTAGGGATACTAGGTCCATTTAGTACTTACATAATATTATTTATTTATGTTTTTGATTTATGTGGAACTTCCAGTGGGAGCTCTCCTGTGAAAACCATCCTTGCAAGGATGGTATTCATAAGTCGGCAATGCACTGCTTGCTTCTTCCACTGTTATCTTACATTCTTATACCAAATCCTTCATGGGAGACAAAACTGAGGGCTTGATCACGGGTAATGGTTGAGGATCCAATGACACATCTATGAAAGTGACAGGGTTAGTTTCAGCACCTGGCCAAATTCCAATTTTGGTGCTTTCTTCTTCATATTTACAAAGTTCTTTGGAGAAGACTTTCTGAGTTAAATTGTCTTATTCTTGTTTAGCTGCAACTGTTAAGCAGCTGCCTCATTATGTTCTCCACGTGGTAAACTTTCTGTTGAAAACAGAGAGAATTACAACGTCAGAAGGGGGCAAAGAACAAAACAATGACAACAATGAGAGAGGCAGTAGGGATGCAATTAGAATGTGTGGTAGTGAGTCTTTTAAGGCTGATGTTCAATATACACTTGGGAGGCAATAATGACCCTGGTTATTCTTAGAAAATGTTATTTTCTACTCCCGTGTGGGTGTTACCCAAGACTACATGGAGCAGTGTAACTCTTAGCCGTGGGTAAGAAGATTCCCTCCATGAGTCTCATGCTTTAGAGCACCCCCACCCATCACAACAAACTATACCTCTCTTCATGGGGTGAGGAGTCTCTGGAGCTCAAAGAAATAAACCCACCCAGGGACTGCACCACCCCTTTGAATCTATGATAAAGTTTAGGGGACTCCAATATTCCCTGCCCAAGTAGCTCTGAATTGGCTTCCAGGGTCTGCAAGGAACTCTTCCTGGGCCTCTTCTTCTAAGGACACATTATGCTGTTTGTGTGCACATGTCTAAAGTAGAAGCTTGGCTCTGGTTGTAGCTGTGTGCCTGGATGTGTAGCCTGGGGGTGTCGAGAAGGATGTGAGTCTCCTTATGGTGCTGACTGAGCCAGCAGTGGAAAGAAACGGGAGGAAGCTCATGGATCAGGAGTCAAGGTTGGGGCCAAGACTCCTTGTAACACCATGTTCTGGTACAGTGTTCCAAGCAGTCATACAATATTCAGTTTTAACCTGGCCTTATAGGTCATTATGAAGATACATTGTCAAGGTGGGAGGATAAAATATATTTTATCTTTAGTTTGTTATCTTGGTTTAGAATGATCAAATATTTAGACATACGGCTATTAGACCTCTATTTTTATTTTTGCTCCAGGCTCTAGAAACAAAGGCTGACTTGCCTTAAAGGCCAAATTTTCTTCTAACACTTTCTTATCTTTTTGTTGCAAGTAATCTAGGCATGGCAACACTATTAAAATTTCATCATTTGGGGGGCGCCTGGGTGGCGCAGTCGGTTAAGCGTCCGACTTCAGCCAGGTCACGATCTCGCGGTCCGTGAGTTCGAGCCCCGCGTCAGGCTCTGGGCTGATGGCTCGGAGCCTGGAGCCTGTTTCCGATTCTGTGTCTCCCTCTCTCTCTGCCCCTCCCCCATTCATGCTCTGTCTCTCTCTGTCCCAAAAATAAATAAAAAAAACGTTGAAAAAAAAAATTTAAAAAAAAAAAAATAAAAAAAAAAAAAAATTTCATCATTTGGGGTGTTGGGGTGGCACAGCCAGTTAAGTGTCTGACTCTTGATCTCTGCTCAGGTCATGATCTCATGGTTCGTGAGTTCGAGCCCCATATTGGGCTATGTGCTGTTGGCGCAGAGCCTGCTTGGGATTTTGTCTCTCCTCTCTGCTCCTCTCCCACTTGTGCTCACTCTCTCTCAAAGTAAATAAATAAGCTTTAAAAATTAAAAAAAAAATTCATCATTTTATTCTAATGACAACCTGAAGAAAAAGAAAGGTGTTCAGTTTTCTTCCTGGCCAAAGTACTGTGTCCAAAGTTTTACTAATCCTCCCCAGCAATTCTAAGGCTCAGAATATTGTACCTGGCCTGTGAGCTAAGATATTCTACATAAGCTTCTACTCAAACTTTCCTCCATGTCCTTACTACATCCCTTTTCTAAGCTTATCATAGGAACCAATTGAGAGCACGCCTGTGAAACATTGGGGAAGCAGCAAAAGCCACACAATTGTAATGCATTCTTGTATTCTCATCTCTCAGTATCACCTCCCTTCCTCAACAACTTCCCTAAACTACTGCCCAAAAGACTACCAATCAGCCCCTTCTCTTCCCAGTCATAAAGTAAAACTTTTGTATATGAAGCCCCCTCTTCCTCCCCTACCTCAAATCCACCTTACCCAGAGCAAAGGAAAGAAGGTGCAGCTGAGATTATCCAAGAGAAAATAAGACTGATATCTAACTTACTGGGCTCTTGTAAGCAGACATAGGCTGGGCACAATCATGATATAGGTAACAGGGTTATTTCCCTATTACAGATGAAGAAATTGAGGTTTATATAGTTTAAGTAACTTACCAAAGTTGATAAGATGCAGAGTGGGTTCAAACCCACTAGCTCTAACTCCATAGTATACTCATTTAATCACTTCACAACACTGCTTCTAGAATATTAGATTTTCTCCTTCTGATCACCAAAATCATCTCTAGCAGACTCTTCCTGCCATTTTTAAAAGCTATTATCAGTGCCCCAGAACCTGAAGCCTTTCAAATGCAAAAACTGTCATAAAACTTCATTACTATATTTTCTCAGCTTCATTATGCCCCTTTACAGACTAAATTAAAACACACTAGCCTCTAGTTCTCTATGCATCAGATGGTCAGTGTTTTGGCCAAAAAATAAAATTATGGTTTGTTAAGTTTGGGTGTCACAGAATATGTTTGATTGCTTTATTTAATCTCCATATTTTGGACTAAGAAAAGCCAATATTCGAAGACATGATAGCTACATAAACACTCAGCATCTAATTTTCCTTCCTTACAAGTCTGAGTGTGGATATAATATAATGTAATCATGGTTTAATACTAGTGCATAAATTTAGGTATGCATACATTTTTTATATAGGGGTTTGTTGAAGTTCATCCATTGACTTTTGGGAACATGAGGACAAGTGTAGTAGCATTTAGAACACTGCTTTATATTTTTATAGTGCTTTAGAGCTTTCTTAAGACATACTCATATTCATTGGATTACTAGAGATATTATAGAGAAATCTTACTATGTGATACCTTTAGGACTTGCATTTTTAAAACTCTTTATTCACTTCCAAATCAAATGAATTGATAAACACCCTGAAGTGCCTAATTGAAGAAGATGTAGATCTTCCACCCCAATCAAGCAGACCCTAAGGATGCCAAAAAGTTGTGCTTGCTGTCCTAGCTGCCTCCCTAAATGCAGTCATCTCAGCTGTCACCTCCTTCACCAGCTCCCATACCCCCATTTTTATTTACTACCACACATTGGCTCAGCCTCCTGGAAAACAACAGCTCCATGCAGTGCTATGAGGCAGGAGCTCATCTCACAACCCTCTGTGATAGCTCTGGTAACTCTTATTATAGGTCGATAACAGCTTCATTTGTCACATGCCCACTGAAAAGAGCTCATTCCTTGTTCTCAGATTGGGTGGGATGAAAGCCAAGAGCTTCCAATGCTTCTTGTGGATGTTAAGATAGAATATAAATCGGCAACATCCAATGGCAGATAGGAAATGCCAGAGTGTAAATCCCCAAGGGGACCAATACAGCTTTCATCTAAAGCAGAAAATGATTTTTTTAGTCTAGGGACTGGAACTACCCTGTTAGGCTCATCTGGTTTATAGCATAACAGGACTGGCTGGTAATTGGAAGTCAGCAATGGAGAGTGATAAACATTCTTATGCCGAGAATGGGAGAGTCAAAGTTCAGTTAAGCCTAGAGCTTTTGAAATGTCTCAGGACACCATGAGAGGTGTCAGAAGGAAATGTCATCTTCAGTGGTGCTGATGCTAGAGGACTTCTAGAAGCTGGGTCTGGGCATCTATTATCTAGCAGTGCAAGCTCCTCCTGGTGATTTGTCAGTCGGCCAAGATGCTGTTTACTACTATGTCCCTGAGTTTCCCCATTCTGTCCTGGACTGTGTTTCCTCTGGGTAAGAAATATGTCTTTGCACTAATGTTACAAACTGAGCATAAAATTGAGGGTCAAAGAAAGATAAAGCTTTTGTGTGTTAGACTTCTGAGTATGCCCAGAGACCAAGGGGTAGGTTACTTCTGAGACTAGTCCTATTTGACAAACATGCAGTTTACCTGTAAGAATGATTAGATGCAGTGTAGGATCTTTAAGGTGAGGATGAATTTCTTGATCACCTCCAGGCCTAGCAAAATGGCTGGCACAGAATAAGGTCAATATATATTTGTTGGATAAATGAAGGAATTAAAAACTGATTAAAGTATTAAATACACAAAGAGACCCTGTAATATCCACCTTCTTCTACATTAGATTGAGACACTGCTTTCTTGTAATACAAGAGTATCTGGTCTGTCCAAGACATTTAAATGCTCTTATCAGGGATAATGATCAACCAACTACCAAATTTCCAAAAATAGTCTAAATCTGTAATGTCAGGACAAGGGAAAGGTAAAATTTGATTTACAAAACTTTGATGCATATACAACATTTTAGAAACATGTCTATTATGTAACACAAAGTTTTAAAATTAAGATTGCAAAAACAAATTCACCATGAAATGATGTTTAAATGCTTCTTTGTTGTTGTTTTTTCTTTCAGGTAAGTGAAAGGTATCTTCTGAAGTGTTCTGCAGAAACTGTGCAGGTGGCAGAATTCTCTTAGAAGAAAAGGAAGGCAGGGATCCTTCAAATGGTAATATTTCAGCTGTTCTGTACACACAGGGAAATGTCTCACATAGCCAATAAGGCTGTTGTTTTCTCTTGTGTGGTTGCACCTGTTTATTTCACTATAACATGATATGGTTTAAACCTCAAGGTCTGTGAGAATTGTGTGTTTTTACGTATCTGCATTTGAGAGCCATTCATATCCTAATCTAAAGCTCCTGCAGCTCTATTTTCAGCAAAAAAAACTCATTATAAATGAATTGCTTTAAATTGAAATCTCGTTTTAAACAGATCTGACAATAGCAGATACATAATTTAGCCTAAATAATATATGAAATATATATAATATATATAAATATATATATTTGTGACTAGTTTTGTATGTATTTTCCTCTTAAATATGAAGTGCTTTATTTTTTTAAGTTTATTTATTTTGAGAGTGAGAGAGTGTGTGCATGCACCAGCAGGGAAGGGGCAGAGAGAGAGGGAGAGAGAGAATCCCAAGCAGGCTCTGTTCTGTGAGTGCAGAGCCCAACATGGGGCTTAATCCCATGAATAGAACCATGAGATTGTGACCTGAGGCGAAATCAAGAGTTGGACATCTAACCAACCGAACCACCCAAGTGCCCCTGAAGTACTTATTTTTTTTATGTTTATGACAGCATTATTGGTTTAAAGTATACCTGTGGCCTGTTAGATTTCCAGTCTAATTGAGATGACAGTTGAGACATACCAGAGATTTTAGTGGTGATACAATCAAGAGTACTAGGGGCACCTGGATGGCTCAGTCGGTTGAGTGTCCTGTCTTGGCTTAGGTCATGATCTCATGGTTTGTGAGTTCAAGCCCTGCGTCCGCCTCTGTGCTGACAGCTCAGAGCCTGGAGCCTGTGTCCAATTCTTCTCTATCTCTCCCCCTCCCCCAGTCATGCTCTGTCTCTCTCTGTCTCAAAAATAAATAAACATTAAAAAGAAGAAAAGAAAAGAAACAATGTAGGTTACCAAACTAATTCCTTGAGAACTGGAGACAGATAAAAATTTTTGATTTACAAAATTTCAATGCATATACAACTCCAATTTATAGTATAAGGTCTGAAAACACTTCACAAGACAAGAAGCAAGCAAAGTAGATATATCTCAATATTAAGTGAAAGGTTTATGAGATTATGTTATTACAGAAGATTTTAGAAGCATAATTTGCTAAATGTGCCCAATTTGTTCAAAGACTCAATTTATACCGCCAAACTAAGGCATTCTTTCTATTTTCTAGAGTGAAATCCACTTTGATGAGTTGTTAGTATTTGAGAATTCCCTTCAGAATTTTATTTTTAAATTACCTTTCTTTTTCTATCTAAAATAAATCACTCATTTGCTGAGTATTTATGGCTGACTTCTTAGGAAACATTAAAATATTTCTTAAAGCTTCCTGCAGAGTTAGCAATACAGTGCTTAGTTATTTTTAATATTCTAATACATGGTCAAGTTTCTACATGCTGATGAGAACATAAATATGTGTAATGAAATATAAGTCACCTACTATCAAAAGTGTATTTACCAAGTGTTGATAATAAGAATGAGATAATGCAAACCTAATACGAAATGGACCCTGTTCACAAGAGTTCAGTATTTTAGCAAGAGGCAAGATGTAGCAGATACTGAATAGCTTCAAAATGTAGGAATTTTTAAAGTATTATTTTTTTAATGTGAGAAATATATGCAGGAAATTAAAGACCTAAACCATCATTCAAATTTAAGAAACTATGAAGTGATTACTTTTGAATTAAATTTATTTACCTATTTCCTTCCTGAAAAATGGAGAGTCAAATCCATCCTTATAAGAAAAACTTTCACATTATAGATGGAAAACAATAAAAATAAATAAATTCATAGGGGCGCCTGGGTCTCTTAGTCGGTTAAGCATCTGGCTCTTGATTTGGCTCAGGTTGTGATCTCAGGGTTCCTGAGTTCCAGCCCTGCCTTGGGCTCTGTGCTGACAGCGCAAAGTCTGCTTGGGATTCTGTCTCTCTCTCTCTCTCTCTCTCTCTCTCTCTCTGCCTCTTGCCCATGCTCCCCTCTCTCTCAAAATGAGTAAATAAACATTAAAAAGTAATAGAACAAAAATAAGTAGAAATATATCCCTAGTTATAATATACAGTTGGCTATTGCCCTATGGAAAAGTGACAGAAAGTTCATTACAGAGTATTTCAATTTGTTAAAGTATAATCCATACTGAAGAATATATAATTTAGTAAATTGTTTTGTTAATTTATGGCAAATTAGATAACATGAATCACAGCTACAAAAGTCATTCCATCTATGGTATGGTATAAGCAAAACCCAGCAGTATGAAACCATGTCCCTCTGTCTTAAGGAGTACCTGATAACTTTTATGTGAAGGGAATAAGTGAAGGGAAAAATCAGTGAGTGAATCCCAGGGATTTTTCTTCCTCATGGTTGTCCCTAGAGCTTGGCCCAGGTTAGTTAGAGGAAGAAAGGAAGAATCATAGGCAACATCCATAGATGCTGAAGACAGAAGAGTCAGAAAAGCTGTCTAATCAAGAGCTCTTTCTCTCTATTGGAAGTTTCTTTCAACTTCCAAACACTGACTCATAGTCCAAAGATGCCTCAAGATTTGTCTCTCATTTTCTCAGTCTATGGACATCACCTACTATCTCTGTTTCTTTCTGTTACACAGAGGCAAAGAAGTATCTTTTGATAAACTAGAATTCTGGTGAGGAACCAGCTAATAATAGGAGAAGCAAATTTAAGTTCCTAATTTAATTTAATTAAGCATTTATTTATACCTTGTCTCATTTTCCAAGGCATTCAGGGGGTGCAAATGTACCAAAGAGTGATCCTGCTCTTTCACATTATGATTGAAAGACTGAACATGCCAGTACTATAGCTTTAGTTGATTTGGGGAACTTCTTCTCTAAGCAGGGTGACCAGTTATATAATCCAGTAAATTAATTCAATTCAAAAAATGTTTTCAAATACTTGAAAATGCACGACCATATGCCTGATGATATGTTGAACAGAAAGATATCTCCTGCCTTTAAGGACTATATAGCTTAGGACTCCTTACTGGCTTCTTTTGTTTGATGTCTGGGGGTTTCACCCTTAGGCACTTACTGATAACCACATTTCATGCCTCTTTCACAGAACAAGAAATAAAGGTCACTTCTTTAGCACAAGAGTCCTTCCTCTGAAGGTCAGGTAGAACTAGATTAGATTGAACTGGGTCAGAGGAGATTTTTACGTTACCATTGTAGTTGTACACAGTATTTTGGCTTCTTCACTAGCTTGGATAATCAGTATGTGACAATTATAGTACTTGTTTCATGTGGTATGATAATCATGTCATGACATTTTTATGCCTCATTCACTGTTATGATTTGAACAGCTCTATGCCCAACACTAGTATACAGAGTTTTAATACTCTGTCATGGTATTATGAAAACAAGGTAGAGTGACACAATTGTATGGAGGGTTTGAAATGTCAGAGTCATATATTGATTATTACCATGACATCTAAAAAGAAAAAGAAAGAGTGTGTAATTATAACATAAGATTACAGAACCAAGAAACTCATAACATTGGATGACAGTTGACATAGATTAGTTTAGACATTCACTTTTCATTGAATTTGCCAATGGAGAAAAATTAAGGGAAAAAAAAGTTTATTTACTTGAGTATATGTATACATGGAAAACAGTATGATCTCGCTTTTCTTTTGTTACCGAAAGTCCTGATTTCCCAGTATCCCTCATTTATTTTCTGTTTCAGTATTGTCTGGTAGTCTTATTTCAGGCACTTCTTGCATTGGAAGTAGGATTGAGCTCACCACATATAGTTATGGTTCTAAAATTAGTAAAGCATTGTTTCAAGACTATATGGAACTCCATAGAAGCTGGGGCAATATACTTCATGTATCTGAAACTGGTCACTTTAAAATCAACAGATACTAATTCAGGAATTCATAGCACTAATATCTGAACATTTTCTAATCTTCAACTTATGCCTCTGAAAACAGTAGTCTCCTTCTCAAAAGAAAAAAAAAAAACATCTTCAGGAAAGTGAAGTAAAGGCAAAACCAAGTTAATATAGTTTGAAGGCTGTGTGCAGCATCCATTTCAGATACAATTTTCAAAGAATGAATTTTAATGCACACAGCCCTATTAGCCCAGGATCAGATTCCTAACAAATTGATTGGACATGCAAAAAGAGTCTGTGTCCTAGATTTAAAGTCATTACACAGTCTTAAACACAGCTGTGCAGCAAGCTTTTCATTCTAGATGGACATGAGCAAATTGAATGATTCTAAAGGTGATTGGCTGGTGGATTTCCTACAGTACAATTTTCAATAATGACAAATTTAATGAAATCACTATTGTATTTAGCAAGAAAATCTGTGTCCTATTTTGTATGGCCATCAATGACTACTTAAGTGTGCACAAGAGTATGAATGCACAGATATTTAAACAGATCCAAAAGCACCCATCATTCTTTGGTTGAACAGAGATGTACCCAGTTCTGCTATTATCCTTACCCAACCAAGGGTCAAAATAATCCTGTACTTTACATTGTAACGTTACCCAATTTTCTTCCTATCATTCCTGCATTCTGGCTTGCTACTTCTAATCTTTGTCTGGAAATGTCCATTTCACTTGAGTATATGGTACATTTCTTTTTTTAAAATTTTTTAATGTTTATTTATTTTTGAGAGAGAGAGTACGCATGAGAGAGTGCAAGCTGGGGAGGGGCAGAGAGCTAGGGACACATAGGATCTGAAGCAGGCTCCAGGCTCTGAGCTGTCAGCACAGAGCCTGAAGTGGGGCTTGAACTCACAAACTGCGAGATCATGACCTGAGCTGAAGTCTAACGCTTAACTGACTGAGCCACCCAGGTGTCCCTATGATACATTTCTATTTGAAGTTTAAAAGTTTTCCTTTCTGTATACAGGAATATATGCTCACATAAACATTACACATTCAATAATATTGCATATGTAAATTACCAAGCATGTATCATTGCTTCACATGGACTATGCAAATGTCAAGGAGGAAAACATAGTTCTTTAATTCATGTGAGGGTTGGGACAGAAAGATATGCAGACATTTGTCAAATGAAAATCTAAGCAATAACAGAGTATTAGAAAAAACAAAACAATGACCATAGAAGTGAAGAAAAATAATTTCCTTTGAAATTCAATTCTGGAACGTGTGTCTCTTTACAGGAAAAATGAATTATAAACTATTCAATTTTGTTGTATAGCTTTATATTTGTTACTTATGATTTGTGTGAAATATAAATAGGAAGTATGTGTGGGATGTGTGTGTGTGTGTGTGTGTGTGTGTGTGTGTGTGTCTAGTCACACAATCTGTGTGGTTAGAAATGATCAAATTGCCAATTATCTTGTGAAGTTAGCCAAGCAGTCTGTGTTCTTAGGGAAATCACAGATCCCTGTGTAAGAGAGTTTCGGAGGTAAAGGGTTTCCCTGCATTAGTAGAAAGTTTTCTTGGTTGAACCAAAGAGTTAGGTAAACAAAGTGGAAAAACAAAAACAGCTGTTTTAGTGTTCACTGTAATTGTACCAGGGGAGTATACATCCTTTCCCTTTTTAGTAAGAAGATTCTGTTCTGAGCAATGAATACAATTAGTTAATAAATAACTCCAGCTTTACGCCTTAAGGAACAGCCTCAGGGCAATTGTAATAGCAGGCAGTTAGAAAAGTTGTGAGCCTCCTATCACAGGTCGCTACTGAAAGCTAACTTGCAGAAGCATATCCTTTTAAGTTGTGTTATAAATCTAAGTCAACACCAGATCGCTTGTTTACAAAATACAGGAGGAAATTAAGAGCTTTTGTAGAGTATTATGTAGAGTAAATCTGAAGATTAGCAGATGTTTATTTGTTTTGTGTCATTAAAAATTATCTATAAAAAGTTATGAGTAATATAAATGTGGTCAAGAAAATTACAGACTAAGTTTTGAACTTCTTGCAAAGTGAATTAAAATTTAAGATGTATTAACATGATCAAGAAGAAAAGCAATTTAGTCTACTTCAATAAACATTTATTGAGCTCCTAATATATGCCAAGTACTCTCTCAGGGATATAAAGATGAGTATGGTCCTTGTCTTTGAGGAACTTAAGTTCTGGAAAGGTTTCACAAACAGGTAAACAGGATAATTTTACTGTTTGGTAAAGTGAGCCACAGCAGAGGATAGGGACTCAAAGTGGAGGAGGTGCCTTGGACCAGCCTATGTGACTGGGAAGGCCTCTTGGACATTGGAAGTGGTTCTGAGGTTGATCAGGCAGGGAGAGGAGGAAAGGATGTTTTCAGGAGAGAAAAGAACATTATCCAAATGAGTTTAATTGTCCAATTATGTCATATGTCATAAGTAAATTCCAAAAAATGACTGGCATATTCTACCCTATTTTTTTAATCTTCCTGATTCTACTACTGTCCTTGACTTTCAGTATTCCTTACAGGTTTTAGATAAAGAGAACAATGGAAAGGAGGTAAAAAATTAAAGGGAGTGACTTGCTATGTTCTTGGATGATCACCTTTGTAGTATATCCTTATCCTTTCAGAAATAATAGGGATGAGAGGCACCTAGGAGGCTCAGTTGGTTAAGGGTAGGATTTCTGCTCAGGTCATGATCTCAAGGTTTGTGGGTTCGAGCCCCATGTTGGGCTCTGTGATAATAGCTCGGAGCCTGGAGCCTGCTTCAGATTCTTTGTCTTCCTCTTTGTCTCTCTCTACCTTTTCTCTGCTTGTGTTATCTCTCTCTCTCTCAAAAATAATAAATAAACATTAAAAAAAAGAAATATTAGGGATGTGAAAGAAGCTGTTGGTTCAAACTATCTGTGCCCATATAAATTAACCACCCCTGTGCACACACTCATAAGCTTTCAAAAGACAGGAGATTCTCTGGAGTTCTCCTAAATCTTTCCCTTCTTTCTATTGGTTTCATTTTAACCTCAGAAAAAAGGTAAATAAATAACATTAACAATTCTGGCTATTAAGTAACATGCTTACATGTGGTGAGTACATGCAATGTCTATGCAATGTTTATTCCATGCAATGTCTAATTAAACCTTACAATAGTCCAAGAGGCAGATAGTAAATTCCTTGTTTACTTGGGGAGAGAGGAACACAGGTTAAGTAACTTCTCCAAATTTGTCACCTAATAATTTGGGTAATCAGTGTTTGAACCCAAGCAGTAAGACTCAGGGGCCATACTCAAACTTACTCTATGTTGCTTACTCTATGTCTCCTACACGTTTCATAAATATTTGATATGTCTACGGCATACAAAATGTTCATGTGGATTGTTTTTTATGGCTTATAGAATTTTATAGAATTTAGGGGTGCCTGGGTGGCTCAGTCAGTTGAGCGACCAACTTCGGCTCAGGTCATGATCTCATGGTTTGTGAGTTCGAGCCCCACGTCGGGCTCTGTGCTGCCAGCTCAGAGCCTGGAGCTGCTTCTGATTCTATGTCTCCCTCTCTCTCTGACCCTCCCCCACTCGTGTTCTGTCTCTCTCTGCCTCAGAAATAAATAAACATTAAAAAAAATTTAAAAGAAGAATTTTATAGAACTTAGTGTGTTTCATTATTTCGTGTTGATCTTCAACACACTTCTATTAGGTAGGCCAGATAGATAGCAGAACTTAATGGTAAGAAAACTAAAACTCCAAGGTTTTGAGTCAATCAGTATTCTACATTTAAGAAATAACAGGGTCTTTCAATCCTAGTCTGTACTTCTTTTTAGACCAATAAAATGGGCAATCCTGGAACTATCACTATAACATAAGAGACAGGAGAAATGAAACAACTAACGATGTAAGTGACTCCTACAAAATAAAATGCTGTACTAATGAAAGACCAACACTAGAACCAGGTCTCTAAGTAGTTATTCTGGCCTTTTCTTCAATCACATTATTTGAAAAACTTGAGCAGATTTTGTGCATTTTTTTTCGTTGCTAGTAATCCTGAATAGATTGTAAACTGCTCCAATGTCTCATTTTGTTTGGGTAAAGTAGGTCCAAGTCATTATATTCATTAAAATAGGAGACATTTGTGTAAAGACTTAGTTATTGCCTTCTCAAAGCTAGTTATATAGCGTGGAACAATATGAAGCATATGGTTCTTCTATTTCCAATGATAGATGTGTACATGTACAACTTTTTGTATATAGTAAGGAAAAATCTACTGTTTCCCACTAACATTATTGAGAAATCTACTATTTCCTATTGGCATTATCAGGTACTCATTTCCTAGTCTTATACAACTTCTCATTTTCTTCTCCTAATCTTAATTTTGGGGTGGCTTTTAGAGAGACACCATACCAAAGGAGGGGAAAACACAGACTCGTTCCATTAGCTCTACCACTTACAATTGTGTCATGGTTGGAAATTTATTTAAAATCTCTTTGCCACAGTTTTCTCAATTTTGTTATGAGAATAGTCATCCTTAACTAACAAGGTATGTAAAATACGTTGGCTATCAGATAACAGATGTTTAATTAATAGTATGTCATTATTATCATCACTGGACCTAATTTGTGCTCAATGTTTGTTTATTTATTTATTTATTTATTTATTTATTTACAATCTATTCAGGAATTGAAAGCACTATTATTTTACAGCAGGTAAGGTTTGTTGTTAAAAGCCATTGTTTACTTTTAGTACTACTTTTCCTCCTGCAGAAGCCCTTCTTCCAAGCTAGTCATGTGGTGTGATAAAAAGACACACAGATATGGGACCAAACAGATCTGAGTATAGTATTCAGCCTTGCTGCTGAGTTATTCCATGTCTCTGAGGAAGACCATCAACTTCTCGGAATCTCAGTTTTCTCACGTGAGATGAGAATAACAACCATGGTGGTGATTTATGACTGTTTTGAAACTTAGAGGAAATGAGATGAAAAAACATGCAGCACAGGGCATGGGTTCTGGTAGACTTTTGGCACAGATTGGTGACTTTTTCTTTTTACCTTTTTGCATACCTTGTCCTACCAGACTCTGTTCCTTCATCCTCCTAACCAAACCATGGCACAGGCCCTGTAATCACAGCAGTGGATAAATAACTAACACCCTAAGGTAGAGGCATCTAGTCTGTAGGGCAAGAGGAGACTTTAACAATAATTAAAGACTTAAAGAGATGGAGCAAGGCTTCTGGTTACCCTCTGCTTAGACTGTGTACTCTAGTCATAGCAGATGACTCATCTATTACCCCTCTTTCAAGTAGCTAAAATACTAGATTATGGTGTTCCCTCTTCTCAAAATATATGCCTCATTTTCATCTTCCTAGTGATTTCCTTCTTTATTAAGAGTCTTCTTAAATGGTATCTACTTTGGGAAAACATCCAATTACACACACAACACATACACACAAACACACACACGCAATCACATGCATCACTCAGTTTATAGCTACCTGAACTAAACCACATTTGAGGGCAATCATTCTAAAATGCATGACTTAACCAGAAAATTCCAAGCATCGTTAATGTCATTTAGCCCTTCCCTTTTGATCCAGGATGATTGTTATGACCCAGTGTGGACAGTGTGGTAAAAGGTTGTCAGCCATCACCTCTTTTCACACTCTACCTGTTTCAGACAGCTTCTGACCTTTCCTGGTTTGCTTCTACTAATCTATCAGAGTCTGAGAAGCCAGATAACTAAGCTTTAAAAGAATTGCATATTTAAAAAGTCAATAAAGTTCCACATGAATCCCTAAGAGCCTTAATGCAGGCCTTCGGGATAGATATTTCTGGCTTCTCTGAAGCCTTTATCAGACTTCTGACAAGCTGGACCTTCTGGATAAGTGGGGAGTTACTATATTTTAATTCCTTAATGTCTACCTAATGGAAACACAGGATAAAAAAATGTAGATATAAACAGAATTTAAGTTAGAAAATAAGGGCAAACTCACCTAGGCTATTTTAAATATAATTTAATATAAAAACATTCAGTTTATATCCAGCTTTTCCATTATGAAGTTAAGAGGTAAAGGGCCCAGCAGATAAGACTAATAAACAAATTGCTAGATTATCCTCTGCTTACATTTCAAATAAACCAGCTAATTGTTTATTTACCTAGCAGTTGTTGCCTTGATGATAGGCCATTAGTGACCATTAATAAATAAAATTGTGTTTTCAGTTCCCAAAGCAATTTTGAATTCCATAAATCTTCCATTTCTCATTAAAGATGTTGAGTTTTACACGTGCTTAATCAACAAAGATGATCAAGACCTACAGTGAAACTTTAAAAGTAATGTAGGAGCTTTAGAATAAAAATAATAAAAGAATGAACTTTTTAATTTTTTCCCCCAATGGTGATATTTGTCTTCAGGTGTATATTACTGTAGGACTTGAAAAATAGGAAACATGTTAAGATATATTTGCTCTTTACTAGAAAGAGTAATAGTAATTTATATGCATATAAGCACTTTATGGTGCATAAAATGTTTTAATATTTATCATAGTTTATGCAGTTGGATATTATTCCCATTTCCCAAAAAGGAAAATGGAGTCTTAAAGAATTAAATAATTGTCCAGACAGAACTGCATTGAAATCTTGACTCTTCTACTAGCTGGCTATGTGATAGGATATCTTAACTGACATTCTGAGTCTTTTTTCCGTCTCCTATTGAAAACAGAGCCACTAATATATTGTTTTAGTTATCTTGAGAACTAACTAAAGACACTTTAGGCAAAGTACTGGGCACAATGTAGGCACCCATTTGATAGGATTTCTTTTACTTTCTCCATCAAAAAATGTCTTCTTATTTTATAAAAAAATGAACATTCATAAAAGAAGACAGGCATTAAATTATTTTATAAAGTTCAATACCCTGATGGATTCAGAAAATCCACATTTTAAAAATATGTTGAGCTTATAATAAAATATACACTAGTAAGTGAATATCATTGATTTGGGAAGACACTTTACTATAAATTATTTGCATCAATGGTAATTGACTTTGTGCCACATATGTATCAGGTGGCAAAACTATTTTTACTGTTCATATTAATTTACAGAAATATAGCATGTGGAGTGAAAATAGCACTCTATTGGGAGTCAGACGGCTCTTAGTTCTAGCTATAAGCCATATCAATAACTGTGTGCCTTTAAGCAAGTTACTTGCGTCTTCATTTCACTCATGTACAACTTGCAGAAGTTGAAATAAATAATGTCTAAGGCCTTTTTTAGATTTTATGAGGTAAAATTCCCAAGATGAATTCTATAGAACATAAGTTAGATGAGATACTAGGTTTTTCTTTATAAAAAAAAGTTAATATTCCAATAAATCCAAGGAACACTGTATATTATTGCCTCCCTTAGATAATTCACAAGCCATAGTGACATATTAAAGGCTCTGAAATGTCCTGTACTAAAAACATTCTGATAAACAACCTTAGGGTTGATTAGGGTTAGCATTAATTAATTAAAGTTAACATTCCCTGATCTTTTTGAACATAGAACCTCTTTGGGGGGGGTGGGGATGGCGGGGTTATGGTTATGGGGCCACACTAAATGACATTTTAATCTTTCAGAGAGTAGATAATAGGTAGAACAGGTAGCCCACTGTTTAAAAAAATATATTGACTTTTATAATTTTCCTGATTTTTTCTAAAACCTAAACCATATTTTTAAATATAATGAAAGTATAAACCTAAGTAGAAAAATTCACCCAGATGAGCTTAACTGGATGCATAGAGTAGATTTGATCTCTCAGCATTCCCATATGTCCTGGTCCTCTACTCCACAGTCAAGAAAATTCTGAAATCATTTTGGAAGAATGGGTACTTCTTAGATCCAATGTAATCTCCTTCATAGAAGCTCTTCATTTACAATAGTAGATAACTTGGATAATGGAGCAGCCTTTGGGTGAGGACGTTCAGCCTTGAGTTCTGTCTGTCTTTGATCCTTGGTAATCTTGGGCAAGTTACTTCTTGGAGTGTATATTCCCTTATTCATCAAATGAAGATGCAATTACCTATCTCACAGTTTCATTGTGAGTATTAATTGAGTAAGGAATAAAAAAAATATATAAAAGTATAAATGTAAGTGGAGTTATTAATACAGTTTGTGCTCAATAAATATTTCTAAAATTACTAAATATATCTTTTTTTTAAATATTCATTTAGAAAAAGGAGTGAGGAGGCAGAGAGAATCTTACAGGCAGGCTCTGCTGTGCTGACAGCATGCAGCTTGACACGGGGCTCAGTCCCACAAACCATGCATGAGATCATGACCTGAGTCAAAATCAAGAGTTGGAAGCTTAACTGACTGAGCCACTCAGGCACCTCTGTCATTTCTTAACACAAACAAACAAACAAACAAACAAACAAACAAACAATGTCTTGGTCAGCTCTTTCTTTTATTTTCTGTTATTTCTCTACTATTTTTTGGTGCTAAGCTATGATTTTATACTCTGCACATGTTTATGTATTACATTTTTTTCAACTTACGACAAAGCCAGAATGTGATGGCCTTTAAAACTAGATTCTACCTGGGCTATTTATCAGCTATGCATATTGCATTTCCTTAATCTAGTTAGCTCTTTGGAATATGAAGATGTACAACTTGTAGTCAGTAGATAATTTGGTTATAAATAAGTAATATAGAATTTCCATTTTATAACTATAATTCAAAGAACATACTGATAACATTCAGGTTTATTTCTTTATCACTACTAAGAATAGAAGATAAACAATGAGCATAAGCTGAATCTCAAAAGACTTAGGTTGATTTTAGGATATTTACCTGAAGGTGAAAGCTGTGACTATTGAAATATGTTAGTATCAGAAATTCTTTCTTTTGGAATCTAAAATTTTAAAAAAATGTCCTTTTGACCCTTTGAAATATTTTTGTTTTCCATGGAAATTTGGGATCAGATGGGTTCTCCCACTTTTGTTTTATAGTTCTATTTAAGGCAGACTTGAAGACAAATATTTCTCTCTCTCTCTCCCAGCAAAATGTAACCAAATTACAGCTCTCCTTCTCCTACATGGAAATATGAGCATCACATAATGATGTTTCTGAGAAACACATATGGTATTTTAGCAAATAGCTTTTTAGTAATAGGTGGAATATCCCCCATTAAAGTGATTTATTTTATTTAGACTTTAATAGGTTTCAAAGACTTGGAAGGGTAGCATATTAATAGAAAGAAACACCATACTAAATATTGCTAGATTCATTTTCTGATTTCTCCTTTAGCACTAACCTAGCTATAGAGTTTAGGCAAGGAAACTAATCTCTCTCAACTTCACATTTATAATGTATAAAATGAGGCAGTATCACTTGCTGTAAGCACTCTGGTAGAGTGTGTATGGGGGCCATACTAAGACTTAATTCTTTGACGTTCTAGGTCGTGACAGAGACAATGAGTCACTTCAGTAGAATGTAAATAAAATCATTTCTCTCACCAAATTATTGCTAACTCACCCTTGAGCAAAAAGAAAATTCTTGTTTCAAATAAGAAGTAATACTATTTTACTGAATTTTCAGATATGGAAAAATGACCACTAATCTCAATTCATGTTTTCTTCTGAAGGTAATCACTTTCATCCTGGCCCTTACCATCTGTCCTAGATTGAATTACCTGAGAAACAGACTATGAGACAGTAAATTGTTTACAGGAGTTTTCTTGTACAGCATTGTCTGAACAACATCTATATGATATGAGGGAAGCATGGTTGGGCAGAAAAAGAAGCAAAACTATGATGCAGTTCAGCCCATTCTATGGAGAGGTCAGGAGCTGAGATGGCACTTCAAGTTTATCCCAACTGAGGCAAAGGGCAGAAGGAGCCCACTGTTACTAAATTCTACCAAGTGACTTATTGCTGTCTTTGAGGCATAGTGCCATGTCACCAGCTCAGCATTAGTCTCTGTGGCTGGTAGTTTGGACATTTGGCAGTAGCAATGTCTGGCTCAGACTTGGTGAGTGGGAAGAGCCCATTAAATTTGGGCTCATACATAGCCTCTGTTTCTGTCACCATGGCAACTCCATTCACGTATGCATTGTGATGATGGCAGAGGATGGCAAATGTCAAATGACAGTCTCAGTCTCTCTGTTTGGTTTTATTAGAGCCTTTTCCTTGGTAATTGCCCTTTGGTAAGTGTTAATATGTGATTCAAAGATCTTAAATTTCATGAAATTCCAAGAGCACATCCACAAACTTCTTTTCCAGATACCTTTTTTTAACACAATCTTTCATTCATTTTCCTTGTGGGTCGTTGGACAACCAGCTAAAGCATGCACTAGTGCCTTTGAATCCCAGTATATTTTCATCTCAGGACAGTTATGCTTTGCAAAAATATATATATAATAAAATATGCCACTCAAATCTCTGCCCAGTGAATTTTCCCTCACCCTCAGTGGGACTGTGATGAAGCAATAGTCCACCTTTAGCTTGTTCACACATATTATAATGTCCCCTCCATGAGCCTGAATCAGACTTTTTCCTTCTCCATCAGCTAGTCATAAGAGCCTCTCCTTCTACCCTATTCCCCACATATCAGATTCGTCCATAGGTATAAACTGAGAAGTTCTGATGCAACATAGTGGATGGCATGAGGTCTGAACCACCTGTTCATGAAAACTTTTTATACTCCTGGCCTTATTTATGTCTAATCCTAGATTTGTCACATCGATCGTATGATGAATTACCTCTGGGACCACCCTACTCTATGACCTAGTGGTTCAGATAGAACTCAACTCATGATGGGCGGCTCTGGCCTCATGGTCACTTGATATTCTACCAGAAATCAGAAGTTCTTTTTCAAATGGTGTATAATTCTTTGTGGTAGATATCATGGACAAAACCCCAGGTGTCTGTTTTCTTCTCCTATTGGACGTGTCATAACTGCAGAAGTGCTTTTCTCATGACAGATACTTGTAATACCATAGATACTGTGAGTCACATGGTCCAAGTGGTGACCTTGCAAGCACTGTAGCCTAGATCTGCTACGGAGCTCTTTCGTATTCCAGGCCCCTCTCATAGCTGTCAGCTTTCCATATCACTTGGTAAATGGGTCATTACAGACTTTTTGAGTATAAAATATTCTTCTGCCTGAAACCAGAAGCTTAGCTGGCATTATGCCTCATGGCAAGAGGTATAAGATGCTAAAATGTATCTTTTCCCTTTGGAGGGCTTGTCTTGTCCTGGCATGATCAAGATAATAGGACACTTAAAAAGTCACTGATATGGCACATCCTGGAATTTTTGTAGCTCACATGTTTTGCCAGAACCTCTAACAATTTTTGTTTATTGTGTCCATTTTAAATTACGTTCTTAAAATAGTGGGCAAATGTGATCTATGGAATTTCTCAATGACCCAGTCCTTTTGGAGTATATTATAATGGAGGGTGTAAGATTTAACCAGCCCTCTGGAAATATTATAATATTGTTTTCTTTTCCTACATGAATGTGAACCACTTCTGTTACAAATGGAAAAGAACACATATAGTAGACCAATGGCTATGTCCCATGTACTTGAGACTATGTTAATATGTTCTAACAAAGATACCACATCGGGCCCAATAGCTGCAATTGGGCGTCACTTGGTGGTTTTGATGGTTCACTGTCATACTTCAGAATCCTTCTGGTTTTGAGGTGGGGGGACAAACTGGTCAATAAATGAAGGTATGATGGCAATCATCACCTCTCTATATTTTAGGGGTGGTCCCAATTCTGCCATTCTTCCCATGATGCAGTATTACTTATAATTTTTCCATTTTGACTGGAGTAAGAACAGCTTCAGAGACTTCCATATGGCATGCCCCATTATAATAACTCTTATCTTTAGGTTAAGAAACCTATGTGGAGATTTTTTCAGCTACTAAGTATGTACATTTCAAACATACAATGAACTCAACATGAGTTGACCTGGGTCAGGACTCTGTTTGATGCCCATCTCACATGTGGCCTCCATTCTACAATGATCTATTATGAATTATTAGGTAAATGGGTAGTAATGTCAATTTGAGTCTTTGTCCAAGAATCCTTAAAATCTCTGGGTATCCCCATTTCCTTAGGCTATGATTGTTAAAGTAAATGACTATAGGCCATAGGTAAGATCTAGATTGCAGGATCCATCCAGCCTCTTCTTTAGTCAGAGGATTCCAGGTCTGAGAACTCTCTCAGATCTGAAAATTGGGCTTGAGAGAGGGAGTTTTATTTAAACAGTTGTTCTCAGACTCCTGATCATAGATCCTTAGTATGTTTTTTGGGTTTTGATTTTGGTTGTATAGATTGTATACATTCATTGGCAGTATATTTATCTTAATTCTGGGAACGTTGTATTCTATCAACCATTTTCATAACTTTGTGTGGGTCGGACCCACTTGCTTCTCATAGCACCATCTCCTGGTCTGATTGCTACGCTAACAATGACATTCATAACAATGATTGCACATACTGCTTTGCTCCTAATGGTTAAGTACTTCTACCTGGTCTCTATTATTTGGGGATCCAGTCATTTTTATTGCTATCACAATGCTCAGTTATTTACTATCATCTCTTACTATCAGCCCTGACCTTCAGAGAATGACCACCATTGTGATTATTGATTCTAGTGCCTTTCTTACCAGAAAACTTTGTATTAATCTGGTAAAGAAACTGTCTTCCATGGAATAGAGTGGGTCATCTGGTAGGCTTTATGACCTCTGTTAGTATATCCACTCTATTACTATAATTATTTTTCTGAGCCTTTTAATAATTTACTGTGAAAGATTTGGCACTGCTACTCAATTGGTTTGGGCCTTTACTTTATTCAAGCTTCCAGAGTTATCCTAAGAGCATTATCTCCCAGTGTCCTGCTAGAGTGTTAAGTCTTATATCATGGGAGAATGCTGCCATATTACTAAACTTTTTCTTATCCAACTGCATATTTCTTTGTTAATGATGGGCTTCTTCAGGATCCAGTTCTATATATATTATCTCGTAGAATGCAGGCCTGTATATATATAAGCCCAGCTCTTGCCAGTACATGTTACCTAGATTCTGAAGCTCTTTCAAAGTATTATCCCTTTGTTTCCCTTAACAGGCCTAATACTTCCCTAGCCAGGTTATATTAAAACTTAATCCCAGTTACTTGCCTAAGATCTAGAAGGAGAAGTGATGGTGGCTCTCAGGTAGCTTATTGTCTTGCAACATAGAAGTCTCTACATTATCCTCAGAGGATGAGCACTAGTTTTTAGAAGGTAAGAGTGGGATGCTTCTCAAGGCTGAGAGTGCTTAAGGTATCCTACAGGTTCACAGGTATTTGAGACCTCAACCTAGATTTCCCCATTCTCAGTTTTAGAATCCCATTTCTGATCTTGGTAATCAACTTGCTAGGGTTGGAAATTCAACTCAATCTGGAGCTCTACTCTTAAATTCCTGAGTCTAATACTCAGCTTTTATTTTTTGCCTCCTGCTTGTTAGAGAAGAGAGTCTACCTGTTGTCAAGAAGGCCTTCTGGCACTCACTCTGCTTTATGCTGGTGATTAATCACCTTTAGCCTTTTGTTGTCTTTACCCAAGGCATTAATGATCCCCAGCAATAACTGTCTGATTCTGTAGTCATTATTTTGTCCCCAAACTTCTTAAACATCCAAGATAATGCATCTTCACTGATGAAAGTTTTAGTAATTGTACTGCAACCACATTTCTGGGGCCTATCAGTGTTCCACCTGTCATAAGAGATGGAATTCATTGCCAGAAAGCTAGTAAGTAATCTACCTTCAATATACTATTTTAAAATCATCCCTAGCCTCACTTCTGGTATCAACAGTTTTAGGTCTGGGTTCTTGAGAAAAAGACCCAGAGACAGAGAATTATTTATAGAGGTTTTGGAGAGCACTCTTAGAAACATCACTTGTAAGGGGTGGAGGCACAAGATTGGACAGAGGGTGAAGCTGAATGGCAATGCAGTTACAACCATGGCCACAGACAGTCCTAAAGGGAGCTCTGGAAACAGGAGAACTCCCCATCCCAACTAAGGCAAAAGGACTAGGCCTTTGCAGCACCACACTGGTCAGTTATTGGATGCAGGTTGTCACTAGGAAAAGAGTGTAGCCTTGGATGAAGCACTTTAGCTAACTGCAGTTACTGGCGAGGGACCCAGCTACGAGCCATGGGCAGCCAAAACTCCAGACACCTGGGATAGTGAATGCCTAAAGGGTCATCTAGAAAGTGTACTGAAGTGGCCCTTACACCATTTCCTATATGTTACTTTGTATATTTTTATGTGCTGTTATTTCATGTATTTTTATATATTCTTCATAACACTTTATTAGTAGCCAAGCCAAGGAACTACGAAAAACAGACACACTTCTAAATAAAACCACTCATTCTGCCCATGCCCAACACATCCATGTATACTTTTTTTCTTTTAACCTATTACAGCTTTTCAGTCATTTCCCTAGCGTTTTGACATTACCCAAATAACAGGCTCTAGGAATTAAAACAGCATGGCTCAAAGGGAATGGATGTGGTTGTGCACTATAGGAATTTTGCTGGCTTGCACCTCCCCGATGCTTCAGAAATGCCTTAGTGCACTACTGCGCTACAAAATATTGACTCTAAAACACCTCTGTCCTGGAATAGATCCACCCAGGAAAAAGCTTTTGAATCTGTTCTTCCTTAACAATCGAACAGCTGTTATATCATCAAGAGTTTTTGTTGTGTTGGTTATGATTGTTGGGGTGCGTTCAAGGGGTGGTGCCTAGGAGTAATGGTTAAGGAGATAAGAAAATACTTTCAGAATGAAGGGAAATTAAATAGAAAAGCCATTATTCTAATGTTCAGTTGGTAAAAGTATGAAACTGTTGTAAGAAATATTTGTAGGAAGTGTGCTTTATAGCATGGCAGTATGGGTAAATGGAAATGGCATCGAATTAGTGATTTGTAGCTTCTAGTCCAAATTTCCTTCTTCTTATATGGATCAGGTAACATGAACAAACTCCCACATACTCAATTCCAAAGATGTAGTCGGAAATGGACAGTAAGGTCTCTTTTCTCAGGTCTCTACATTTTGGTGCATAACTTACTAATGTAATTGACAGAAAATATGGGTCATACTTTTCTCATTGGAGTCCCCTTCCTCTAATCTCTGTTACCACTCAACAATTAATTGAACAAACCAGGTGCAAGGCTTCAGTATTTGTTCATTTGCTATAGATTACTATATAAATCCTCAGAGCTAAAATGTAAGGGCCTAAAAGTCATACTCAGAACTCAGTGTTTGCTTATAGTCCATGTTCCCTCTAGACTTTTTCTTCCTTCATTATGCTAGATGACTATTCCTCATAAACAGTGTACCATGATTCTTGAATAAATGTAAAAAGTGTCTGCTGTTATAATCAAATAAATACTATAACATACATAATATGAAATTTTCAAATATATTGAGTTATTTTTCTTCAAAACCAAGTTATATTTTTTTGCACTTTTTGTCATTCTAAAGTTAACATCAGTGTGAAAATTACCCAATGCCATGTGTGATTTATCATATACAGATTAAATGACCAAAAATCTAAGGGGTGCCTGGGTGGCTCAGTTGGTTAAGCATCCAACTCTCAGTTTCAACTCAGGTCATGATCTTGCGGTTTCATGGGTTTGAGACCCACGTTGGGCTCTGAACAGATAGTGCAGAGCCTGCTTGGGATTTTTCTTCTTCTCTCTCTCTCTCTGCCCCTCCCCTGCTCATCCTGTCTCTGTCTCTCTCAAAATAAATAAATAAACTTTTAAAAATGACCAAAATAATGAATGATATTGTAAACATTTAGAGTTTGCAGACCTTCCCCTCTCCTCTCCATACTCTGCCAGTTGGCTGAAGTCCAGTCTCTTCCTTGATGTCCATTCACATCTTATTTTTTCATCCCTTATCTCTCTCCTATTTTCTCAGCCACACTGACACATCTAAAAGCAAGGTCCCTGAACAGTGACTTCTTGTCCTGTCCTCCATGATGAGGTAAGCTGGATTCTGGAGGCTTGAGCTAATTTAGTCTTCCAATTCACCAGATGTGAATAAGAGCCTAGAGATCCTGTATCATTCCCTTGCTCCTAGCAGGAGTAGAGAGGGTGGTGTGAGGTGGTGCAGAGAAAGGGCACACATGATGGGAATGATTCCCAAATTAGAAATAGTAAGGTCATGCTTTTAGGTACCCTTTTGCCCCCAAAACATAACATTATTGGACAGATATGACATAAATAGCATATTTGCACCTAAAAATTAGATACATATTTCTGGAGGGAAAACTTAGAAAGCAAAGCAGTGCAATGGATTGAAGTTACTGAGTCCCAGTTGAATGTGAAGCACTCTAAGAGAGCCTCACCTGAGGTTAGAGAGTCATACGGTGATGTAGGGTTGAGCACCTGGGCTTGCCAAAGACTGAAAAAAGTAGAAGCTAACTACTGCATGAAGCCATGGTTCATCTAAAACTGCTTGCCCAGTAGGGCAAGAGGACACACAGGAAGTCTCAACACCAAATTGACACTCTTTAACAAAAATGTGCAAAAATTGAAACTTAGAAGCATTTTCCTTAAAACCATAAAGAGAATGAAGGTGCACACTATTGCCACTTTCATCCAGCATTGTTCCAGAGGTCCTAGTTAGACAGTAAGGTAAGAAAAGCAATAGAGGTTCGAAAAATTGGAAGGTTAATTTAAAAAAAAACAAAAAACTCTGATTTTTGCATGTACCTACATAGAAAAAAATAGAATCAGTAAGAGTTTAGCAAATTTGCTAGATAGAAAAATAAATATTCAAAAATCAACACTATTTTTATACAGACAGAAAAAAACACAATTATTTTTAAGACGATGTTTATAATAACAGTGGAAAATATAAATTATATGGGAAAAAATCAAACAAAGATTGCATAAAACCCTGATGGAGAAAAAAAGCATAACAAACTATTTGTTGAAAGGTAGGAAGGAAACATACATAAATGGAGCTGTATAGTGTATCCATTTAATATAAATATGGTTAACTAAGTTTAACTATATATATATATATATATATATATATATATATATGATATATTTTAAAGTGCAAAGGTCCAAGAATCACTGATAGAATTTTGAAAAAGAATAAGATGACATTTTGGGAGAGAGCTTGCTTTCCCAAATGTCAAGATTTATTATAAAGTATAGCTATTAAGATAGAGTGGCAATGCCTCAGTGATAGATGACTGGATTAGCATTGCTTTTAAAGATTACTTGTTTATTTTGAGAGGGGGAAAGGGCAGAGAGAAGGGGAGAGAGAGAATCCCAAGCAGGATCCACACTTTCAATGCAGAGCCTGACATGGCACTCGATGGGTTCTCTATCCCACAACTGAGAACAGAGAAATCATGACCTGAGCTGAAATGAAGAGTTTACGCTCAACCGACACCCAGGTGCCCCAATTGATTACAACTTTTAAACTTTGAGAAACATTCCATCACATTGCTGTCAGCACAGAGCCTGCTTGGGATTCTCTTTCTCTCTCTGCCCTCTCTCTGCCCTGCTTGTGCTCTCTCTCTCTCTCAGAAATAAATAAGTAAACAAAAATAAAGGTTTTAAAGTTGTAATCAATGTTTTTGTGTCATGGTTAATGTAAGGGAGGACACTGAAAAGCAGGAAGGCATGTTGTATCTATAGAAAAGCAAGGTTGAAAGTCTTGGGTGTGGAAAGCAGGACAAAAAAGGAAGACTGGAAATGTCAGAGAAAAACTATCAACTTCACAACTATTGCCAGTTGCTCTGTTTATGTGCACTTGTACCTGGGAAAATAGAAACAGTACAAATGTTTTTTATGTCCAGCACGTTACATAAGCAAATATCTTCTAGGGGAGTCTGACTCAGGGCTGACCCAAACCCTTGACAAACTGCGCCCTCTGGCAGAGTACCACAGAGCATAACTCTTCAAGGTCATCTTGAGCCTATACTTAGCTCTAGGGAAATCCACAGGCCAGCACAGTTAATTACACTAATAGCCACAGAAATCATATTGGTCCACTGTGGCCTAGTAAGATGAATATTTCTCTTCCTTAGTCACAGGGGGACGTTAATGGTATTTTTATTAACTTGTGACCTGTTGACTGCTATTAGAATATAGATTGTGTGCATAAACCAGGTCGGATATTACGGATATGATTATGGAACAATTACTGTGGCAGCCACTGGGCTTCTGATCATTGTTGGTAAAGAGAATTTGTAAGACTTGAAACTGCTTTTTGGAGTTCTGCAAGAAGAAACACTTGGGGTTAAAGTTTATATTGTCTCTCTGTGTCTTCTTGAAATTGCAATTTGTGATTGTGATGATTAGACTGCAAACAAAGGCAGATTTTAAAAGAAGAAAACTACAAAGGAGAGACAATAATTAGAGCAATCTTAGATTTTGGAAGCTCAAGGTTGCAGACTTTCTTTGCTGAAACTATTTTAATTAAAAATATATACAGTTTGCTAGCAATTATATTTGTGTACATATCCCTAATAATCAGTGACCAGATTATATTCTGGTCTGTAATTTTAGTAATGTGAAAATTCACTTCTGTAGTTGTGTGCCTTGTGATGAAATGCAGCATTAAGTACTTTAGTCATCCTCTTTAGAGTCACATATTAATGGTGATGCCATCAAGGTTGCCAAAATGTCTTCAGAGTCGATATCTAAGGATGCTGATATATATTCTGCAAAGTGCATTATTTATTCTGCAAAGTGCATTATTTATAATCACAAACCTTCTCCCCCTTAGTTGGAGCAGAGTTTATGCAACCCCTTTTAAACTGCTGCCTCTGCATGTAGAGTGAGATCAGAAGGGACAAATGGTACCATTAACACAGTAAATTACAATATTAACTGACTTGACTGGAAGCAGAAAATACTATATCTAAAATCTCACCGTCGTAATTTAGAAGTCACAAGTGGTTTAGATAAAAAAGAAAAAAAAATATTTATAATCTACTCTTCCAGGTTCTTAGCTCAACTAAATGTTTGAACTCTGAGCTAGAGTCAGTTCTACGTGAACTTTAGACAGTCTACTTTCAACAGGACTATTCAAGAGCAGAGAGAAAGGAGGCATTGAAAGCAGAATGGGATTGCAGTAGAGTCCCTGGGGTTCTGGGCAAGGAGAACTCACAATGCATACAATTGATCTTCTGTTCCAGGACTGACACTTTCACTGATCTCTCCATGATCACCATTATAACCTTTCCTCTTCTGTACACTGTATTAGAAACAGCATCATCTCAGAGATAAAGCCACTTATTTGGAGTAGTTTGCATTAGAAAAGCAGCTATATTCTTTTAGTAGTATCTTGCTGGGATAACTTTTTCAAGTTTTTAAAATAAAATATAGACCTTATTTTAAGGTAAGTTTATTTTCATGACAGCAGAAGCATAAGAAACAACACACAAAAAATTAATGATAATATAGAGTAATGCACATGTACTTTTCAGTTAAGTATATTGGAAAAATCAGAAAGCCTGGTTACAGTTCTAACTTTGCTACTTATTAACAACATTGTGTACATTATTTATGCAGAGCCTCAGTAAAAAGCATCCTTTTCCTATAAAATTATTCTGAAAATTAAATAAACAATTTCTGACATAGAACACACCTGATATAGTTTCTAGGGCACAGGATACCCTCAACTGTATAAATACTCTTTTCCTTTCCTCTTGTTAAACTTTAAAACTTTAAGTGCATAGGATGCCACATTTTTAAAATATGATTTATTGTCAAATTGGTTTTCATACAACACCCAGTGGTCATCCCAACAAGTGCCCTCCTCAATGCCCATCACCCACTTTCCCCTCTCCCACACCCCCCATCAAACCTCAGTTTTTTGTCAGCATCCAAGAGTCTCTTATGGTTTGCCTCCCTCCCTCTCTGTGATTTTTTCTTTTTCCCCTTCCCCTCCCCCATGGTCTTCTGTTGGGTTCTCAGAATCCACATGTGACTGAAAACATATGGTATCTGTCTTTCTCTGCCTGACTTATTTCACTTAGCATAATACCCTCCAGTTCCATCCATGTTGTTGCAAATGGCCAGATTTCATTCTTTCTCATTGCCAAGTAGTATTCCATTGTATATATAAACCACACCTTCTTTATCCATTCGTCATGTGATGGACATTTACACTCTTTCCATAATTTAGCTATTGTTGAAAGTGCTGCTATAAACATTGGTGTGTGTGTGTGCCCCTATGCGTCAGTACTCCTGTATCCCTTGGGTAAATTCCTAGCACTACTACTGCTGGGTCATAGGGTAGGTCTATTTTTAATTTGTTGAGGAGCCTCCACACTGTTTTCCAGAGTGGCTGCACCAGTTTGCATTCCCACCAGCAGTGCAAGAGGGTTCCTGTTTCTCCACATCCTCTCCAGCATCTATAGTCTAGGATGCCACATTTTATTTATTTTTTAATATGAAATTTATTGTCAAATTGGTTTCCATACAACACCCAGTGCTCATCCCAATAGGTGCCCTCCTCAATGCCCATCACCCACCCTCTCCTCCCTCCCACTCCCCATCAACCCTCAGTTTCTCAATTTTCAAGAGTCTCTTATGGTTTGACTCTCTCCCTCTCTTTTGTGTTTTTTTTTTTCCTTCCCCTCCCCAATGGTCTTCTGTGAAGTTTCTCAAGATCCATATAAGAGTGAAAACATATGGTATCTGTCTTTCTCTGTATGACTTATTTCACTTAGCATAACACTCTCCAGCTCCATCCACATTCCTACAAAGGGCCATATTTCATTCCTTCTCATTGCCAAGTAGTATTCCATTGTGTATATAAACTACATCTTCTTTATCCATTCATCAGTTGATGGACATTTAGGCTCTTTCCATAATTTGGCTATTGTTGTGAATGCTGCTATAAACATTGGGGTACAAGTGCCTCTATGCATCAGCACTCCTGTATCCCTTGGGTAAATTCCTAGCAGTGCTATTGCTGGGTCATAGGGTAGATCTATTTTTAATTTATTTTTTAAATGAGTGGCTGCAGATTAGAAAGAGGTCAAATGGATTTCAGTCTGATTTTGAAGATGTAGTAGAAAAACACACTTGCAGGCTGAAAAGAGAAACAAAATAATTCAGGTTTAACGGTTTCATGCCACCTTTTTCTGACTATTTCCCCCTTTGTCTAACTTCAACAAAACTTCACTAGGGACAAGTTATTCCCATCTCTTGACCTTTACTTATAATAGAGATAGAAATAGTACAAGTGACTGACATTAAATAAATAAATAACATTTGAATAAATATTTCCTTGCCTTGTTTGGTTTTACTTCCTTTACTTCACTTTGGTGCCTACTACCAAGCAAATTACGTAGTCAAAAAGAAGCCATAGAAAAAAGTAGAGCCCTCTAATACGCAGATCCATGAAGGTCTAGAAGAGGGAAGTAAATCTTATATCAAAAGAGTGGCATAAATAGGAACAGTCATTTCATAATTATTTTGGAATCTCCATTAACATAATTAAGTAGGATATGATATCATTTACAGACACAGTTTACTCTCTCATGTTTACTTTTATTTACCCAGCTTGTCTACAGCCCTGCAGGAAGCCTCTCAAAACAAAACAGTCAATTAATTCCCTTAGTATTGGGAAGGTGAAAATGAGGAAGGCTGGCACATCTCATGTCGGGTAGGTTTTCTGCATCAAACTGGGAAGGGATACAAAAGAGATTAAAGAATTAGCAAGAATGTGATTGGCCAAAGAATCCTATTTGTTTCAGCTTTTATAGGGCAGATCTTTCTCCATGGCTTGTGTTGTCTGTATGTTATGTTTATGTATATTATGAGTTAGCAAAATATCAAATATATCAAAATTCTATCAATCTATATCAATATGTTCTATGAATTTATGTTTGTCTATGCCATAACTCTCCTCTATTAGTATGGATATCTGCATTGAAATGAATATTGTATTGAATTGGAAAGTATCATGAGCTGGTTAGTGATACGTAGTAAGGGACCCTTCTGATTCAGCAGAAATTGCTTTCCCATTCCAGAAAAAAAATAGATCAGTGCCATAGCACTTTAATCATACCCTGGATGTCAAGCCTGTTGTATTAATGGTTTTTGAATTTAAATAGTGAAAGTGGATTCAATATAGGGAAAATGAGTAGCAGCTAACCCGGAAGAAAGGCATCTTCTATCCACAATGAAGGTATGACATTCCCTCGAGTGACAACTTGCTGCAAGTCTGTCCTTTCAGTGCTCAAGGAGACCTGTCTTTGAGGAAGTTATCCATTGTAACGATAGGGCATTTAATTCCTTTTTGTGACTGTTAGTCTTTGGTTTCTGCAGAAAAGTCTGATAGACTGGTACACATAAAGGGCAATCTATTTAGATTCATATTTTAGCCCCTATCCACCAAAATCATTAGCATTGATTCCAAATATCCTGCAAATAACAAATCAGAGCCAGGACTAAAGAAAAAAAACATAGAATCTGCACTTCAATTTAAATCTCTAATATTTTGTATTTTATTGTGATTCAGACTGCTCCTATGCCTGTCAAGTTTTATTAAAATTTTTAATATCATTCCTTTTACCTTCACCTATTTAGTAAAAGTGTACCGGTTGATCATCATCATGTGAATGCAGTTATAATTGACATATAAAACAAGGCCTGACTAGACTTTAGGGCTTGTAGCTTTGAATCCTCAACCATCAAGAAAGGCTTCTGTAGGTTGTTTTAATAATGAGTGTACACATCTTAATAACCATTGTGTTTATCTGTAATGAAAATGATAATGCCAGAACATGACAGCACCTAGTTTAAGCAAGAAAATATTTAAAATGTTTATCATCAAGCCATCAGTTCCCTTGTCTCTTTTTGAGACCCCCACCTCAGAGTACATAAACAAATATTTGCTAAAATAGCTGCGGAAACTAATTCCGTGCATGATGTTCATGCCGTGTTACAAATTATCCTGTAAGTGAATGTGTGTGTATAAGAGCAAAAGGTTATTCTACATTTCTTATTCATCCTGTTCATCTTCCAGAGTGATCTCTGGTTCTCAGAAAGTTGGAGTATCAGATGTTTGGTCACACTGTGCTATCTTGAATAAAATAGAGGATCTTGAAATGACTGAACATCTTGATGACCTCACTTCCAGTTTACATCTGAATCCCTTTACCTGCCTGTAATAGTTCCCAGTTCCCAGTTACTTTTTTTTTTACTTGACAAGCTTTTATTGGAGTAGAAAGACAGAAAAGTGTACAAATCATGAGTGTATACCTTGATGAATGTTCCCAAGAGTCCACATGTAACTACCACTCGGACCAAGAGAAAGTACTTGACCAGCCCTTCAAGAACCATTTCTTGCCCCTCCAACCATTACCACTCATCCTCTCCACAAACTACTGCCATTCTGATTTCTGACACACTAGATTAGTTTGACCTGTTTTTAATATTTATATGAATAGAATAATAATCAGCGTGTTCTTTTGTGTCCAGCTACTTTTGGTTAATGTTGTGTGTTGTGGCAGTTCGTTCATGTTCATTGCTATATTGTATTCCTTTGTGGAATACCATGACCTATTTATCCATTCTCCTGTTTATGGTCAGTTATACTGCATGGAAACAGCAAATAGTAAGTGCTATTAACATTCTTGTATGTGTGTTTTCATCTTAGGTATACATGTATTTGGGATATACCAAGGAGGGACATTTTGGTATAAGGTATAAATATATTCAGATTCATTGCATCATGCTAAACAGGTTTTCAAAATGGTGTTACCAACTCACACTACCACAATCAGTGTTCGAGAATTGTAGTTTCTCAGTCACAATTGGCACAAATCATATTCAGACCATTTTTTTCTTTCTTCTTAATAAGTAAAAGTAAATTCAGATTTTTTAAAGTTCTCACTGTAGCACCGTGCTCCAATGACTACTTACTATACTATATAGAAACACCCACTACCTGTCATCAGCACGGTCCTTTCTCATTCATGTTGTCAGTGTTTAGTAATCTCTAGTTTTTCTCCTGTCTCTTCCCCTCTACTCCAAAAAACTCTATACATTTTCACCCAATTTATATTTCTAATGTACATTTCTCAGCTTATTAATCTCTTCTTCAAAATCCATAAGGTTTCCAGTTCAAATAATAACTTCATAGTATTACCAACTCCTTCCTGCATAACTCAGCTGCCTAGTTCGGCCAAATGCAACGACTGCACAAGTGTGACAAAAACTTTCCCATAGCCAAGTGTTTGTATGTACTGTTATCTTTTTATGGGATCCCTCCCTTCCCCCGACTCTTATTTTACCTCAAATGCCACTTTTTCCCCCCAGAAACTAGATGTGTTTCATTTGTTAACTATAATCCTTCTGGCACTTTGTTCTGATGGCACTTAAATCACCCTTCTTGGGGCGCCTGGGTGGCTTGGTCGGTTAAGCATCCGACTTTGGCTCAGGTCATGATCTCGCGGTCCGTGAGTTCGAGCCCCGCATCGGGCTCTGTGCTGACAGCTCAGAGCCTGGAGCCTGTTTCAAATTCTGTGTCTCCCTCTCTCTGACCCTCCCCTGTTCATGCTCTGTCTCTCTCTGTCTCAAAAATAAAATTAAAAAAACGTTAAAAAAATTTAAATCACCCTTCTTTAAGTTATTTTTCTTTCAGTATTAAGTTCTGGTACTGTCCTATTAGGTGGTAGGCAGTTTCATTCCTGGGGGGAAGAAGCAAACCTTAGCACAAGCTTTGCATTTAGAAGAAGCCTGAAACGATTTGTGTAATTGAAGTGCACATACCAGGTATAGATAGATAGGTAGGTAGGTAGGTAGGTAGGTAGGTAGATAGATAGATATAGATAGATAGATAGATAGATAGATAGATAGATAGACAGACTGACATTTTACTGAAGTTCCCTGGATTGGTGGAAGATAAATTTATTTGGTTGAAGAGTGCCAGAATTTTTCTGAGCTGAATAAGGACAGCAGTCTCTAGGTGTGAGAGATGAAGCAAAGTTGGCCAAAGGATCTGTGTAAAATCTGTTTGAACAGCACAATCCACCCTGTCCCAGACTGCTGCAGCTTATTGCACCTAAGGGATCCATATTTTTTTATGTAAGTTGATTTCTGCAAGGAAAAGAAAGATTTGGATCAATTTACCAATTTGTACTTATCTAAAGGAATACTTCTTCGTATTGGATTATCTTGAAAATCCCCTTGGCACAAAAAGTCTTCATCAGACATCAGCCAAAATGACTATTAACATACTTAGGAGCCCTGCAGTTTTAGTACGTGCATTGTGATTGGCCAGACTCTGAGACGTTGTTGGAGACAGTGGTGGTGTGGTAGGAGTATGCATTTAAGAATCTGATAGATTACAATATTGATTATGCCTCACATAAGCAGCTTGGATTTAGACAAGTTACTTAATTTTTCTTTCTCAGTTTTGTCATGTATAAAATGGAGGTAATAGCATGTAACTGTTCAAAACTACTGTGAGAATAAAATAAGATCATGTATCCAGGGGTGTCTGGGTGGCTCAGTCAGTTAACCATCAGACTTAAGCTCAGGTCATGATCTCACAGTTCATGAGTTCAAGCCCCACATCAGGCTCTGTACTGACAGCTCAGAGCCTGGAGCCTGCTTTGGATTCTGTCTCCCTCTCTCTCTCTGCCCCTCCCCCACTTACTCTCTCTCTCTCTCCCTCTCTCTCTCTCTGTCTCAAAAAATAAATAAACATTATTTTTTTTAAATCATGTATCTAAAGTAATTAATACCATGACTGGACCTCAGCTTAAGTCTTTTTTTTTTTCAGGGAGTCTTCTCCAACCTTCTGTGTTAGGTCCCCTATATTCTGTTTCATAGCACATTGTATTTTTACTCCAAAACCTTTATCATAGTTTATTTATAAAGTCATTTTTGTAATGATTTGTTCTCCATAAGCGTGAGTGTGGTCTCGTGGTAAATATAGCCTTCTGCTATATATTCATATTTACCATAATGCCTGACCCATAGTTCATAATTCAAAAATATGTATTAAAAAATGAATACATCTGTAAGTGAATGACAATTTCCTTTCACGTGTATACACTGTGAGAGTATCAGGTAGAATGGCTGAGTCCTTTTTACTTTTTCTAACACAAAACAGAATTTATATATTCTAATGAGTCCTACCCTTTCAAAGCGGTCATGTTTGGAAGCTATATACATATTTCCATGGTACTGGATAGTTCTAACAATTGTTGAAGGGTCTCTTAGGGTGATACTGTAACACCCCCATCCCCATTGTGCCCATATCATCAAAAGTGGTGAATCTTTCTTCTGAGAGTGGATTTCATTTTTTGAGAACAGTTAACTGTCATTTGAAATCAACTGTGGCAAATTTCACAGTTTGTTTTATTTTTCATCTGAAACAAAGTTTGATGAAGCATTAATAAAACTGCTTTTCTTCTGTAACCATAAATTTAAAGACTCATTCCAAAAAAGACTTCCATAAATGAGTAAGGAAAGACTCTGTAATCTCTCAAAATGTATACTGTGAAGGAAAATGTTCTTTAAAATGAGTATTAAGTTTATTTGTGAGACATGCACACACACACACACACACACACACACAGATAAAAACACACTTAGTCAAGCATACACACACACACACACACACACACACACAACAACAACAACAACAATCCCTGTCCTGCCTCCTCTGAAAATTACATTTCTTTAAAGTCATGCCTGATATAAATTCCATTTAAAACTCATTTCCCACAGGTTCTTCTAAGGAGTATGACAAGAATAGTAAATATCTCTCGCTGAATAAGGCACAATACACACTTAATAACATTATAGTTAGCATCTCCCACCCTCCCGCTGGTCCTATGCAGCTTCCCAGAGAAATGTATTTTCCATGATATTGTTATTAGAGGGATTGTATGTTAGAAATGAACTAAACAGGCTTTGGCCTTATATTCATTCTGTTTGAGCATATAATACAGAAAAGGAAATTCTAGGGAAAATCACCTAACCAATCCAAATATACATATAATTTTTATAGTCTCTAACAGTGAATTCCTCTGACACTATGTTATTAGGATTATAATTTATATGTTGAAGATGGCTGCCATAAACTGAAAGTCAAAGAAATGTCAACAGTATGTCAGGAGCCTCTTGAGTATTTTTGCTTTGTATGTCAATTGGGAACATTTCTATGGTACAAATGCACTCTGCTCGCTTCAATCACTTCACTGACTACAAAGGTACCAAATCTGAACAAAACAAAGTGTGTTAAAAGGGTGAGATCAAAGACAAAGAAAGTGGAAGAAAGAAGCTGGAAATTGGGGAGCTAATGGGTGAATGTGTGCAGTCTGACATAAAGATCTTCACTCTCTTCAAATAAACTTATTTCCCTGATAAAGACATTGTTAACACCTGGGATTATTGGGTTTTATTTGAAAAGTGATTTGCAAGTAATTGAGTGCCCCACCCAATTGAATGCCTCTCTTGGCAACTTGAATTAGGATGTAGGCTGAGCTATTACTTGTGATAATCAATCCTCCAAAGAAGAAATCACTGATAAAGGTGATTTGTGCATTTGAACAGTCAACCGACATCTTTCAAAGAACGCAAAGGCAAGTTTTGCCTATGCTTCCTCCACCAGGTGAAGTCTAGAAAAATTGCATTCTACCTGGTTTCGTTTCTTTTTTGTTTACCTGAACTTATTTATTTTACTTTTTTTTTTAAAGAGGCCACATTGGCTGAGACATTTAAAATACAAAATGGTAATTAAGAGTGTTTGAGGCAGCTCCAGCTGGCTTTGGAATAGCTCCCAATAGGTAGGCTGACATTTCCACCCTCTAAGAATCCCTGCTTGGATGCAGTTTACAGCAGCCAACCTTGATTCCACCCACGATTTGATTAAACAACAGAGAAACTGCAAATAGGAAAAGTCACTTCTCTGGGGCCAGCTTAAATTGACAGCAAATGCAAGAAAAGAGAATGATGAAAAAGGAGACTATAAGTTAGTATCAAATGTCACTCTTCTGAGTGAGCATTTAATTGGTCAGCAAGTCTTCTAAATGTAGAAATAGCATCAGCATCTCCATAGCAGAGTATCTTTAGGGCCATTTGAAACACAGTTTAATTTTCATTTAGAATCATACCCAACTATGGATTGAGATAAACAGCTACCTGTCTGTCAAGTTTTAGGTAGGTATAGTTTACATGGTGACTGCAAGCCTGAGAGGTTGATGGGACAAGATGACAAAAATCTGTAAGACATAGTTCCTGTCTCCAGGGAGTTTATATGGTAATTAAGAAGACAAAAGTTGTTCACCTGGAACAAGCAAGTAGAAATGCCAGGTGATGTATGTCTAACTATCAAAATATATAATATGTATCAATGTGTGTGTGTGTGTGTGTGTGTGTGTGTGTATATGTGTGTATACAATTAGGTGTACACACACACACACACACACATACACAAAAACACATGCTATCACATCATCAGCTTTGGGAAATAAATGAGAGCAATTGGATAATAATCCAGGGGAGAAATATTTTGTTAATTTTGCTATTAGTCAGCAAAGTATAGGCAAATAGCAACTTCTAGGATCTCAGGGATTTTTTCTGTGTGATGAATGGGTGGCTTGTTCACTAAGTCCTCAGGTCCTTTTCAGGACTTCTACTTTAGATAATAGGCATGTGAGCCATTAAATTTGTGACCAAGAGGTTTTTAGTGAATCTGAAGAGGTCATTGGGAAAATGTGCAGATTGCATGGGGAGAAAGAGAGTGATCTCTACTGGATCTTTACTCTGGATTAGGCGTCTAGAGTCTTGAGATTTATGTCCAGTTTTCCCACAAGAAGGTCTAATGGCAATAGAAAAGCATTTTCCCTCCCTGCATTTCCATTTCCCATTTGAAAGACGAGAGTGTTGGACTAGGCAATCTCTGGCATGTGTGTTCCATTTTCTCAGAGGCTTTGAATATGCATCAGTTCCAATGTATTGTACCCACAGCCTCCACCAGTACAGTGGAACACTTTACCAGTGACTGCTCATCACTAGATATGACCAGGCTAACACCAGTTTCAGGGCCCTTTATTGCACATTAAGTTTTCCAGACATCAAGTGCCAGTCTTGTCCATTCTTTATTACCTAGCAATTCATCACATGTCCTCTGTTTCCCATTTCCAACAATTATCTTTCATTCTAGTTACTTCTCTAAAATTCATCTCATCTTCTTTAGACCTATTTTTCTTACATACCACTTTTTCCTTTCAAATGTTTCCATAGGATTAAAGGATATATTTAAAAAATCTTAAAATATTAATCAGAAAGCATTATGATAAAAGTAAAGCCTTTTCATCTTTTTTTCATTTTGGTAAATATCTTAATGTGCATTGTTTAATACTGTATATTAGACATAAACTACAAGAAAGATCTTCCCCCACACCCACGGACAACCTTTTCTAACTGCTAACTAAAGGTTGGTATTTATAAATACTACCTGATATTTAATTAACTTATTTGTATTTGAAATTGGCACATTCCATAAACAACTTGGCTGTATTAGTACAGATGCTGAAGGCAGTTTATGCTCTTTTTGTTGCATACCTATGAAGGCTAAAGTGACTGAAATCTTTGCCTTTACATATAATATTCTTCCTTTGTTATATGATAATTATACTCTAATTATGTAGAAAATATCATTTGGTTACATGGGTTAAAACTACAGTCTTTATGTTGGCAGTTCCCAAATCCTCACTTTATTCTTTTTAAAGTTTATTTATAGTATTATTTGTGGAGGGGCAGAGAGAGAGAGAGAGAGAGAGAGAGAGAGAATCTCAAGCAGGTTCTGTGCTTAGAGCACAGAGGCTGACATGGGGCTTGAACTCTCGAACTATGAGATGACCTGAGCCAAAATCAAGAGTCAGATGCTTAACTGACTGAGTCTCCCAGGCACCCCCCAAATCCTCATTTTAACCTGTTTCTTACTTTCTCCAAAAGATATAATCACTGAGAAGCTTCTCTAATTTTTAATCTTACTGTGCCTTAAACCAAATTTTATTTCCATTTTAAGAAATTAATCACATATGGATTGCATAATATTTTTTTTAAAAAAGGATTTGAGAGGGGCGCCTGGGTGACGCAGTCGGTTAAGCGTCCGACTTCAGCCAGGTCACGATCTCGCGGTCCGTGAGTTCGAGCCCCGCGTCAGGCTCTGGGCTGATGGCTCGGAGCCTGGAGCCTGTTTCCGATTCTGTGTCTCCCTCTCTCTCTGCCCCTCCCCCGTTCATGCTCTGTCTCTCTCTGTCCCAAAAATAAATAAAAAACGTTGAAAAAAAATTAAAAAAAAAAAAAAAAAGGATTTGAGATAGTTTGCAGAAACATGTGCAATACCATCATTGTTGCATTTGGGAGCATAAATTGGTCAACCTGAATGAATAACAATTTGGTAATATCTATCAAAACTACAAATGCACATGTCTGTCAGCCATAAATTCCACTTTTCGGACTATGTTCTATGAATATATTTACACACACACTAAATGATATAGGGATAAGTGTGCTCATTATGGTATTGTTTATAATTGGCATTGTTTGTAATTACAAACATTGAAAACAACTTAAATATGCAATAGTAGGGAATTGGTTAAACTTTTTTTTTCATTAAAAGTAAAGTATCATTCAGCCATAGAAAATATTGAAGAAGCAATATACTCATATGGAGTAGCCTTCTACATAGATTAAGTAAATAGAGAATCATATGTATGACACTTTTGGGGAAGGAGAGAATGGCTAGCTCGTTAGGTTGATATATCATAATTTTTATGAGATATAGGAATTTACGTTTATGTGTTCTAAGATAATGTATATCTTTATAAGTATACACAGAAACTTATTACATTGGTTGATTCCAAAGAAGATTACTGGATAGCTTCAGGGCAGAGATAAGAGGGAAACTTTTCACCACATACCCTCAGATCCTTTTGGATTTTGAACCATGTACATATAGCATCTCTTCAAAAACTAATAATAAAAATAAATTAATTACCCGTAATACCAAGGAAATAAAAAGAATTGGAACAATGGAAAATAAGTCTATAAAAATATCTTAATGATAAAAGCAGTGGTAAGGCCAATATACAAAATTTCTACCTCATTCTTATTTCTGCCTTGTTCTGTCCAAGGAAGACTAGATATCTTGATTTTGATGCCTTGTGTGATCCATAGTTGCTGTTAAAGCACCAATAAGGTTTAGACATACAAGAACTCTGGTAAATGAGTCCTCAAAAAAATCCTCAAACCCTCAAAAAATCCCTAAAATGCCTCCAATTCTAAATTTCATAAGGCTGATTTTTATAAAACTTCTCAAAATAGTCCAAAGCATAATTCCTAAGTTAAATTCAATAAAAATAAATCTTTGAGATGCTAGAGAGTGGCATACAGATTCACGACTCTGTAATAATGTTGATTAACCCAAGGAGAAATCTGGAAATGTTTTGAAACTGTGGACTGACACCCATTAGTGAGTCATATAGTCACTTTGGTGAGTCACAGCCAGCATTTTAAAAAAGAAACAGAAGGGGATGTAATATAATAGAATATCAATTAAATGACATTTAATAAAGGTACTTTCATTAAATATGTATGTGCACATATTTTTCCAGGCTTTTATATATGAAGAAGTAGAGAATTTGAGGTTAGACTATGCCAATAATAGCTGACATTTATTAAACACATATTATCTTAATCATGCCTTATGTTATACATTTTACATACAAGATGTAATTTAGGGACGCCTGGGTGGCGCAGTCGGTTAAGCGTCCGACTTCAGCCAGGTCACGATCTCGCGGTCCGTGAGTTCGAGCCCCGCGTCAGGCTCTGGGCTGATGGCTCAGAGCCTGGAGTCTGTTTCCGATTCTGTGTCTCCCTCTCTCTCTGCCCCTCCCCCGTTCATGCTCTGTCTCTCTCTGTCCCAAAAATAAATAAAAAACGTTGAAAAAAAAATTAAAAAAAAAAAGATGTAATTTAATTTTTATAATAGTACCATGGGTAAGGAACTATTAATGGTGACAAGTATTTTGCAGTTAGAAAACTCAGTATAAGACAAGCTCAGTAACTTGCTAAAGATCTTATAGTTTACACTTGTGAGAATCAAAGCTCAAATCTAGGTAAACTGTATTATGGGTTAAAGGCCAGTTTATAAGCTTTAACTGTTGCCTAGACCAGTGGTTGGACATCTCTACTGATTTTTGCCCTTCAATGCTCAGATCTCCCCTTATGACACAGTTCAAAACACTGACATGATGTTAAAAGTACCAGAACACTCTTTTCTCAAACCTCTCTCATTTTAATCTAGTCCAGTTTGACAACAGAGTGTCTTCCTCTAGAGTCATTGTAATGTCATTCTGTAGTAATAGCATTGAGCTTCCTCCTTTATCAAATCAAAATGCCATGGGAAGGTGTCTTAATTTCCCTGGATGAAATTTGCTCCTTTGTAAATAAGGATACCACTATTTCACAGTGTTGGAATGGTCAAAAGAGATAATGTATGTAAAATAAACACATTGCCCAGGAGGTGGTATAGATGCAGTGAATGGGAACTATTTTTGTATAGAATAGAATGTATATTTAATAATAATTCATTCAACAAATATTTTAGATATTTGTTCAAATTAAGTACCTATTGTTAGTGATTTATTAGCATAATTGAGCTTTGAGGCAAATTCTCTGCTAATTTCTCCTTCTTACCTCTTTTGGTTTTCATATTCAAATCTATTAGCTGACCTCCTGATATATGACTTTGACCTTTGGTGTGTCTAATTCCTCTAGTTTGGCATGTCCTCTTCACCGGGGGCCATGGTTCTTTTCATTCAAAACTCTATGCAGAACTTGAAGCCTTCACAAAAACTTACCAATCAGTAATAATTTCTAAAGTACGTGTAGCAATTTCATTGCATCTCTCTGTGTAGTTGGACTTGGGACTAATTATATCTCCATATGCATGAAAATATTTTATATGGTATACAATTTCACTAAAGTGTGTCCATGTCTTATGTTAGATTTGAATTTCCCTGATAAATGATTATATTAATTAGTTTTTATACCTTTCATAGGATTCTATCCAGTTTTGTGAACAGCAGAGCTATCCCTCATAATTCTCAAGCCCTTGGTATTTTTGTGATGTTCCTTCTTGGGAAGGATATAAATGATATCATAAAATCCCATATACCTCATTGACCATCAACAAAGACTGATTTCATTTTCAAATGGCATATTCTTTTTTTTTTTAATTTTTTAAAAGGTTTATTTATTTTTAAGAGTGAGAGAGAGGGAGACAGATCATGAGCAGGGAGGGGCAGAGAGAGAGGGGGACTTAGAATCCAAAGCAGGGTCCAGGCTCTGAGCTGTCAGCACAGAGCCCAACGTGGGGCTCGAACTCTTGAGCCATGAGATCATGACCTGAGCTGAAGTTGGACACTTAACTGACTGAGCCACCCAGGTGCCCCCAGATGGCACATTCTTATATTCTTCCTTGTACTTCTTTACCATCCTAAAAATCATGCTTATGTCTCCCTTTTCATCAAGGGAATGACATATAAAATGGCATGACATTTTCATCAATTATATTGATATATAGTTTAATTTTCATTGTTAGGTATTTTATGATTATTTCAAGAAGCTCTGTCAACAGGTTGCATGGGCAATATGAACCTCAAGGGTTTTAGTAATATTATCTTGGCTCAGAAAAAATATCATGTTTATTGACTATTTCTCCAAGCAATAGAAAGTCTTTATTGAATACTAAATACTTTCAATGTTGCATTTCATATTTGTAGGATTAAAAAGGTTATATGCAAAATAAATCTGGCAATATCAGCTTGGTTCAGTCCCATTCTATAAACCTCAGCTCATGTAAAGCTATGAGATTGATTTCTCAATATTCAATTTCTCAGTGGAGCAAATAGTCAAGACATGCATTAGACTCTGCTCTTTAAAAAAAAAAAAAAAAAGACATCAGCATTTGCTCCTTCATGCATAATGATATTGGCTAGATCCTCAATTTGCTTTGGATTTTCCCTGTCTTTTCCATGTCCTGCATTATCTCCAAAGTCAATGAGAGTTTAGCGCATGGAAGAGTCACAGTGGTCTAGAATAGAACACAAATCTATCTGATTTAAAAAAAAAAAAAAGTCCAAGGTACTTTATAAAGTACGAGGCTTAATTTTACCACCTTCTCTCAGGCAACACTCCCATTGAGATCAGTGGGAAGTTGGCTCAATCGAAGAGAGTAAAATCCAATCCAAGCAGCATGTCGAAATAACTTTACCTGTACTAACACTGAAATCTAGCTACTTCTGATTTGGATGAAGACACATACCAATACTGCACAACAGGTAAAGAAAAGCAGAGAAAAACTATTTTCAGTGGTTTTTCAGTGTGTTTTGTACTTTGGGCTATAAAGTGCCCAGGGAGGTTTTTTCCTTCTCAACACAATATAAAATCAGAAATAAATATGTCAGAATGCAATTTGCTAAAGGCAAAATGCACTGTTAGAACACATTATTCTAGCATTATCATTTATATGTAGTTTATATGTAATATCTTAGACTATTTTAGGTATAGCTTAAATTTGTATGCTTAAGTTCAAAAGCAATCATTGTTTTCTATTAAATATGAAGAAACTGTGCAGTAACCACTGATGACTTCACTATTTTTGCGTATTTGTAAATATATATACTTACATTTTTAAAAGGTGCTATAGCCTTGCTGTGAGAGTACACCCCAGGCAGGAAGGAACCAGTGATCACAGCTGTCTTGTCTCTGCTCTAGGGGTTTCACCTCTCTGTCTGCTTCAGACTCAGCTTCATCAGCTGCCAGGGAAGGAAAAGAAGGGGAGGGGATGGTATCCAGCTGAGCTGGCATCTGCCACCACCTCGCCTGTGCCCTCCAGCTTTCTCATCACAAGGTGGAACATTTTCAAGGGGAAGTTTACTAGAAAAGTAGAAGGAAAACAAAACAAAGCCCCAAGTGAAGAAATAAACATACCAAAACAGATACATTTGCAGAAAATAGCTCTTTTAAGTCTTGCAGTGTATCCACAGACTAACATTGCTGGCAGTGACCTGGGGGCCTGCAAACCACACTGCCTCCTACCAAAGCTTCTATCTGACCAAGCTTCATAGAGATTAGCTTTAAATCCATTTGTTTTGGACTCAGTATTAGGTCTGGAATGATTTTCAATACCTTCTTTATTTTATGCTCCTTCCGCTCTCAACCCCCAACGACAACCTTTTTAATATTCTCCCTTAAGACACAGAATTATTGCTGTACTTAAATTTGTTTTCACTTTCTACTCCCACTTGCAGAAGCTCCTACAGGTCTTGGCCCAGAAAGAGGAGATAGTGGTCCTTTCTAGCCCATAGTACAGTCCTTCTATGCTTTTGGAATTGAATGTGGCACCAGCCTTAATTTTGCCAGATAATCTCGGAATGCCTAAAATCCCTGCTTTGTTTTTGACCCATTTAGGACTTCCTGTCCAGTTCTTCTGAAGCAAGTTAATAATCCAGTAGATAAACTGGGTTAATCTGTAGTTTTAATTTGCTTTCCTCATCTGGACTTATTAGCAGCGACCTGGACTGGTCAAGAATCACATTCCCATCTTTTGCAATAGCTTCTCTTACATCTGATCTTGCACAGACTGTGGGATCATCCATGAAAGTCTTTATTCTTGCCTGAGAAATGCTTTTAACTGTGGCCACTTCTGCAGGTTCTCTCAGGCAACCCATTTATGCCTCTCTACTGGATTGGATTTACTATAATTCATAGCTTAATAAAAATTGCAGCTCAATCAGTTGAGCCTCTGTCTCTTGATTTCAGCTCAGGTCATGATCTAACAGTTTGTGAGATTGAGCTCCACATCAGGCTCTGTGCTAACCATGCAGAGACTGCTTGGGATTCTCTCTCTTTCCCTCTTTCTCTGCCCCTCCCCAGCTTGTGCGCTCTCTCTCTCTCTCTCTCTCAAAAATAAATGAATACTTAAAGAAAGTAAGTAATAAAAAGTCTTCCTCTCAAATTAATTTTCTCTTTTCAGATTAAATTATAACTTGGTGAAACACAAGATTTAGAAAGTAGAGAAGTCAATGCAAGTGTGAAATATTAAAGACTGCATTAGTCAATTAATTACAGACATAGACTAATTTTAATTCAGAATGAAATTTCACCTTAGTATGTGGACTCACTATTTTACTTTAGAAAGACTCCTTGCCTTAATTTCCTTATTTTTGTCCACTTATAAAGTTGGACAAAAGTTAGACTTTACCTGGGAATGTTATCTGAGTCAACCCAGTTCTCCATAATCTATATCCAATCACTTATGATTTTTTTATTACTATTATCATCAGCAGCAGCATTGTCATCATCATTTTCCCTCCTAAAATCTTACTTTATCAGTCCTTTTAGCTTTAGTCCACCTACCATGATATCAGTCCCAGTAGTCTTCATGGCACCTGGACATTTTCCCTGACCTCACTTATCGATTATTTTACTCCATATAATCTCCAGTTGAATCTTTAAAATCATCATTTTTATCTTGTTCCTTTGGTTAATCTCCATATTAAGGATTATTTCTGAATTAGTCTTACTGAATTTCAGGATCTGCTCTTTGCCTTCATTGTGTTTCTTGATATACATTATAATGTCCAAGTTCTAGTGTTTTTAAGTGTCCACAGCCTCAAACAAAATACTGTTCCAGTTTGATCTCCCAGGTTTCTTTCATCAGATACCTTTTATATTTATTTCCACACTCACCATTCCTCATTTGTATTGTGAATTTTTCTGCTTTTGCTACCATTATTTCTCCTAACATAAATACCAACCCCATTCTCAATATACATAAACCCTACCACAGCTAAAAGTAAGCTCTTTATCTTCAGATGGTAAGGATAAAGATCTTGTTTTACTTTTTGTATTCCAAGTGCTTAACAGAGTGTGTGCATAGAACAGATTATCAGAACAAGAGTAATATCATGCATGAACAAACTAATATGAGTATTGTGCTGGCTCCTTCACTATTCCCTGAAAATAGCACTTTGTCTCTCAGTCTTTTCTCAGTTTCTTATTCTACTTCTGAAATGTAACCTCCTTTTTCCTCTGTTGACCTTGAGGGCTAACTCAAGACCCATTACTTTATAAAGCCTTTTCTCACTGTGTTTCATCATATTCCTTCTCTGATTTCTCATCACTGACTGAACCATACTGCACAATCTGGCCTGTGATTATGCACTGTCTTTTATGGTTCTTTAATTATTTCAAAGTACATAAATCTCATCTGCCCAAATTGACAACTGTACACCTTCTCAAGGGCAAAGACTGTGTCTTCTGTATGTCACACAAATCTATCAGAGTACTAAGTCTACAGAGGGAAACAGTTGTTGAGATGGCCCTCCAACTGAATGAACTCAACCTGCACAACTTTTAAAAACAGAATGTTGACCTTGCCAACTGAGAGTGTGGTAGCCAAAGCATATGGATCCTCCTTTCCTCAGCAACAAAGAGCAGCACTCCAGGCTATAGTGAGAGTATGTCCTTGAAGTGACTGCTATATGCCATCTTTCGAAACTCTAGTTGAGTGATATCATATTCACGGTAGAAAATCCAAGGCAACTGTTCCCAGCATTGAATTTTGTTCCAGCTGTATCAAATTATTTGGAAATTTTTTTTGTTTATTTTTGAGAGAGAGAGAGAGCACATGCACATGAGGGGAGGGGCAGAGAGAGAGAGAGAGAGAGAGAGAGGATCCAAAGTGGGCTCCATGCTGAGATCCAGATGAGGGGCTTGAACTCACAAACCTCGAGATCATGACCTGAGCCCAAGTGAAACGTTCCACCAACTCAGCCACCCAGGCACCCCTGGAGAAATTTTTAAAACACAAATCCCAAGCCTGTATTAGCTTATCAGAAAGTTTCTCACCTTGACCTCTGTTTCCTCGAAACCAGACTTTCCTGAATTACCTCGTAAATGGACTGCTGTAAATTTTTATTGCTGGGTCAGTAGTGGCACCGTTATGTGGTGGTCAGGAGCTTTGCCTCTGGAGCCCCACTGTGGAGTCCACTTTCATCTCCTTCATGTAATAGCTGCGTACCCTTGGTCAAATGACCAAACTACTAAGCTTCAGTTTCTTCATTTGTGTAAAGGGGATATTAAGTGCCTACTTGTACAGATACAATTTAGTAAAAGCCCTTAACACTGCCTGGTTTGTAGTGAAAATTAAATAAATATTAGCTATTTTTATTACTTAAATTGGGCATTAGGCTATTTTAGGTAATCAAAACAGCTTAATATTTATTTAATATGGACTGTGCTACTGCATATTCTGCAGAATGATTGCTGAAATTACTGTAGGATAATTTTTCAAAGACAAGGAAGCGTCTTCTTAAAATTTTTTAAAAATAATGTTTCCATCTTGAGAAAATCTAGTAGGTTATAAAAATTGTAGTAGATTATGAAAAATATGATAGGCTATACTTTACCAGATGATAAGAATTATAAAACTTGATTTTTTTCACTTTTTCTTTGATTATCTGAAAATTTAGAATTAAATTTAATGATTACTCACTTTATCCATATTAACTAGACTGGTTGTTATATTTAAGTTCCCATTCCCCTACGTGGATTTATGGTTTTCTTATTTTAAAAATATATTTTTTTAATGTTTATATTTGAGAGAGAGAAAGTGCGCAAGCAGGGGAGGGACAGAGAGAGGGGGAGACACAGCATCTGAAGCAGGCTCCAGGCTCTGAGCTGTCAGCACAGGGCCCAATACAGGGCTGGAACTCACGAACTATAAGATCAGGACTTGAGCTGAAGTCGGGTGCTTAACCAACTAAGCCACCCAGGCTTATTTATTTATTTATTTATTTATTTATTTATTTAATTTACCCCTGGTTTTATTATTTTTAATGTAACAATCTTATTGTTTTCAAACTTTTTTTTTTTAATAGGCTACCTTAGGGGCACCTGGGTGGCTCAGTTGGTTAAGCATCTGACTTCGCCTCAGGTCATGGTCTCACAATTTGGGGTTCAAGCCCCTCGTCGGGCTCTGAGCTGACAGCTCAGAGCTTGGAGCCTGCTTCGGATTCTGTTTCTCTCTGCCCTCTCTCCCACCTGCAATCTGTCTGTCTGTCTCTCTCTATATATATCTCAAAAACAAGTAAAACATTTCCCTCTGTTTCCCTCCTGTTTTCCTCTCTCTCTGCCCCTCTCCCACCTGCAATCTGTCTGTCTGTCTCTCTCTATATATATCTCAAAAACAAGTAAAACATTAAAAAGAATTTAAAAAAAGAAATAGGTTACTTTAGAAATAAAGGAAATAGGTGTTGAGTTGAATCTTGTCAGCTTATCAGAAGCTGATCATTTAAGTAATGTTTTACATTTATTTACTTTTTTAAGTTTATTTATTTTGAGAGAGAGAGAGAGAGCGAGAGAGAGAGAGCATGCACACGAGCAGGGGCGGGGCAGAGAGAGAGAGGGAGAGAGAGAATCCCAAGCAGGCTCAATGCTGTTAGCACAGAGCCAGACACAGGGTTCGATCCCACAAACTGTGAGATCATGGCCTGAAGCAAAATCAAGAACCAGATGCTTAACCAACTGAGCCCCCCAAGTGTCCTTTTTACATTTATTTTTTAAAAAGTGATTGAGATTATAGATTCATATAATTAGAGAAAATTAAGGTATAATACAGTAAAATAGCTTCTTCTCCATCACTGTCCCACCTGCCCAGTTGTCTTTACCCAATCACATACAATTTTTATTAGTTTTTATATGTATGTATAATTTTAAATTTTCTTGACTTATATAAAACTAAACATGAATACATATTATTTGATATATTTTACATACAAAGCAAAATATTCTGCTATTCTGCACAATGATTTGCATTTTGCTTTTTTTATCTGATTTTCTAGTGATCTCATATCCATAAATGCAAAGCTACAGCCTTTATCTTTATAGCTACATATTATTTATTATTTCATATAGCTATATGAATTCCCATAGTTTACTTAGTGTGTTTACATTGTTAACACTTTTGTGTTATTACAAATGACAGTATAGTGAATAACCTCAGACATAAGCATTTTGGTATATGCATGTACATCTGTAGCGTAAATTCTCTCAATTAGGATTGCTGTGTCAAATAGTATATTCTTTTGTAATTCTGGCAAGTATTATCAAGTAGCCCTCAGTGGAACATCCATTTCCATAGCCTCACCAAGGTACCATTATCAAACTTTTGGATTTTTCCAGTTTGATAGGCTCTTTAAAAAGTGATATTGGGCATCTTTATATATTTAAATGTGATTTATACTTCCTTTTTAATTAACTCTGTATATGTGGCCTTTGCCCCTTTTTCTTTTGCGTTGTGAATCTTTTTCTTATCAATGTCTTGGAGCCCTTCATTGTCAGATAGATTAACCTTTGGTGATGAGTTGCAGTTAGTTTTTCCCTCTAGTTTGTTATTTGTCTTTTGAGAAATTTTTACTTTAAAAAGTTTTAAAACTTTGTTTATCTTGGCTACCATGCACATAGGAATCATCCAAATACATTTACCTAAAGTAGTATATTCGGTAGCAGCAAATTTTTACCTAAGTTACATGAAGCCTCAGGGTTCCAAAAGGTGTATCTATGGAGTTTCCTGAAATACAGTATGATAATGGTTTAAATGTCAAAAACATAAGTGTTCCGTCTCCATCAAGCCATGCTGCAAAGTATATAGCTTTATACCTACTGGTAGAATGTCAAGACATGCAGATGTATAGATATTTATGTAGGTTGAAAAACTATCGATTTTGCAAATAAACCTCTGAACTATGGGAGGAAGTATTTTACATTTATTTCATTTCAAATCCTCTACTTTTGTACCTGAATATTTGTCTGGACCAGTAGTTTCCTTTTTATAAAGTATTTGAACTTTTTTTCCTTAATGGTAACTCTATGCAGAGCCCTAAAGGGGAGCTTCTCTGGTTGAAAGCAGGATGTAGGCAGTGCGAGGCTCTAACTCCTCTGCTTTCCTCTTATGCATATGCTTTCTCTTTCCCTTCATCTTACCGTACCTAGTGGTAACTGACTTACTCAGGAGGACCCTAGTACTCTACTAATGCAGTTTCAAAGTCAAGGCTCTATCTCTTAATTCTAAGAATAAAGTAAGCCAACTCTTTTTTTTTTTTTAACATCGGGAAAATTTTTTTTTTGCTGTGTATCTACAAACCTGTCTACCCTTGCTTAATGGAAATTCTTCTCTAGGTTTCATCTAAATCACACATTCACTGTAATTATCTCTCTCACTCTCTTTTTTTTTAATTAGGAATATAAATAAGATCTCTGTGGTAATCAGATTCATAACATTTCTAGAGGTTTAGTGGTAAGGAGAATCTCTAAGACTACCACATCAAGCTCCCACCAAAGGAGGAACTGCCTCTCCAGTATGTTTAGCTCAGAGTCACATAGTCTAATCACACAGAATTAATTGCCCCACAAGTAGCTGCTTCCATTTTGTATTTCTTACTATTGGAAAGTTTCTCTCATATTGAATTCCTGTGCCTTCTACTCATTGATCTACCCTTGGTTTTCTAGAGCTACACATAAGAAGATTAATTTTTCTTCAATAAGGACAAATATTTAAAGACAGTTATGACATCCCCTTCCCTATCCCATTCTCTGATTTCCTGTTCCCTGGAGTAAACTTTTGTTGTTACTTCTACTATATCTCAAGTTGGGAAGACCTCTCACATTCCTCATTACTGTTGTAGACTCACTTCAAGGTTTCAGTCACTCCTTTAAAAGGCAGCAGTTTCAAAAAAACACAATTCTGCATGTGGGGACTGGCCAGTGAAGAGTTCATGGAATGGGTAATCCATCTGGTCTAGATAGTACCTTTTTTTTGTTTGTTTTCCTGTTTCATCTTTTCTGAAATCTGAATCATCCAAATTTATCAAGGGGTGGTCCATAAAGTTTAGTCCATATGGCCTTAAGACATCCTAGCCTTTGAAACTAGAAGGGTAACTAGTGATCGTTTAGTCCAACTGGTTCACGTTGCAGATGGAGGAAAAGTTTAACAGGACATATAGAGTAGGATAGCTTTAGGAAAAGTTCAGATCTTCCTTAATGGCTACATAATGGAGCATTCAGAAGACCCGCAACCATGTCTTTTAACAGTGTACAAAAGAGTCCACGCTCCGCACTCCCGATGCCATATGTGGTAGGCAGAATAATGCCCTCCTAAAGATGTCTATGTCCTAAAAAGTTATGATTTGTGAGTATGTTACTTTACATGGCAAAAGGGACTTTACAGATGTGGCTAAGGTTCAAAATCTTGAGATAGAATGATTATCCTAGACTATCCAGGAGGGTCCAAACTAACCACCTGAGTCCCTAAAAGGGGAGAACCTTTCCCGGCTACAGTCAGAGGAGGATGATCAAAGGGAGAAGCACCAGAGATAGGCAACATCACTGGCTTGGAAGGTGCAGCAAGGGGACCAGGAGCCAAGGAATGAGGATAATATCTGGAGGTTAAAAAAGGCAAGGAAAGGATTTTCCCAAGAGTTCCCATAAAGGGATGCAGCCCTACCAACAATTTCATTTTAACCCAGTCAGACCCATGTTAGACTTCTCACTTATAGAATTCCAAGGTAATAAATGTGTGTTGTATTAAGCCACCAAGTTTGTAATAATTTGTTATAACAATAATATAAAAGTAAGATACCAGAAAAACCCAAACACTAAGCCAATGCATTTACAGCTTTTTAAGCCTCAAGCATTAAAGACATGCAGTATGTGTAACATATTATGAAGCCAAATTTGCTTTGTTTGATAGCCATATTCTCATAATGAGCTAGGCCCTTTTAGAAGTTCATTAGTAACTCAGGGTACCATTTAGTCATTATTGCTTCATGGTGTTGTTAGCTGTTATCCTGTTGGTGATAGCCTAAATCTCCTAAGTCACTTCAAGGGAATTGCTCCTGTGCTGGGAAAAGTATCAGGGTAGATTAATATTTCATATTATCATTTCTAGAAAGCTTGTTTGTAGGGTATTTGGGAGCTCTCTCCTGTTTTACACCTGGGTTCACATGGCATTCACTTCCGTAGTAGGGGCCAATTTACACTAAGCAAATATGTTTCTAAACCAAGTTAGAATTCTGTTAATTTAGTAAATTCTGGGGTGCCTGGGTAGCTCAGTTGATTGAGCATTCATTTGGCTCAGATCATGATCTCATGGTTAGTGAGTGAGCTCACATGGGGCTTGCTGCTGATAGGGCAGAGCCCACTTTGGATACTCTGTCTCTCTCTTTGCCCCTCCCTGCTCATGTGGGTGTTCCCTCTCTCTCAAAAATAAATAAACTTTTTTTTTTAATTTAGTAAATGTTTGGAAAGAGGCTTTTTTTGTTTGTTTGTTTGTTTTCCTTTCTGAGAAGTTGGGCACAGTGGAGACTGCTCTGGGGCCTTTTGCCAAATGCATATCTTTGAAATGCACTGCCACCTAGGTACTTCTCCAGGAGCAGAGACGTGGTTATATTTCAGGACCATGAGGTTCCTTTCAAGGAAAAAAAAATACTTCTTACTACATATTGAGTAATTATTTTGTGTTAGGTAATGGGCTAGTTTCTGAACATGTATTTCTGTGTCTAATCATCAGAACTATATGAGAAGGATATTATGAAGCCCTGTTTCACAGTTGAGGAAACAGACTCAGTGACAGTGAATCAGTTACTCAGGATTTATAACTGCTTCAATGGGACTCATCCCAGCGCCTTTGTGACCCCGAAGTTTGTGCTCATTGTTTCCACGTGCTGCCTCTGTGTACCTGTGCACCTATCATACCAGGTTGGGTGATCATAGCACTACTGTTTTCATCCTTCCACAATCTCTAGAACATGGTGGGGATTCAGCAAAGTTTATTCAATGGGTGGATGAATGAATTAGTAAATTCTTCAAGAATAGAAAGAAGTAATCAAAAATAACTTGTGCTTGGATCTTCACAATAGCATCTGGGAGAGTTGGTATTTAAAAAGAGTCATTATGAAGATATAATTAAGCTACGAGAAAATTAAAGCAAAAAAACCCCCAAACTCTCTATAATATATATAATTTTTTAAATATAATTTGTCATACATACATTTTACCCTTTCTCTTCCAATCCTTTAAGCATACCCATGCACACACACACACACACACACACACACAATTAGCAATCTGTTTTAAAATACAGTGTACACTCCTGTAAGATGGCCAATTCCTTGCCCCTGTCCAGAATACATAATAGGAAGTTTTCTAGGGCAGAAGGAGAGAAAATCTATGCAATAGAGTGGATCCGATTTAGCATTAACTTTGGAGTAGTCCTTGACACGATGCTGAAACATTGAGCTGCTGTAAATTTGGTGTGACAGGCAAGCTTTGGAAATGTTAAAGAAAAAAGTCACTGGACTGAACCTTCCTAATGCTGTGGTTTTCAAAATGTTTATTTGATTGATTTTTATTAGCAGAAAGCTCCCTTTTTTAGACAGCTTAATCGGAACCTACTTCTATAAAACAGATAAAAGAGGAGGAACTGCTTTGAATAAAGTGGAGATGAGGGACACTGGCCTCCCATGCTCATTTCCAGTGTTCAAGTCACCCTGACTGAAATCTGAGTACTCTGAAAGGCCCAGTGTAAAAACTTCTCTGCTAATAATTTTGTATTTTGCAAAGTTCTTCAGACTACAGTGAACAGAATTTCCTGTAGCATGATTTCTATAATTTGAGCTATATAAATGTATATGGCATTTGCATAAATATTTGCTGTTTCTAAGGTTGTTTATTTTATGAACATATGTACACTGTTTTGTTTTGTTTTGTTTCTGGACATCCCAAGAACCAAAGTGAGATGACTGCTCCCAGATAGCTGCATTCTGGTACACACGGAGATTTTCAGAATGGGGTCCTATTTTTTATGTAATGTGTCTGACACTTAGAATGGGTGAGCACATGGGAGAAGGGATCCTATTGGTTTGTCTTATGGGCAGGAAGTTCTCAGTACATGTTTGTTGGATGGATGGTTGAACTTAGATTGATTGTTCTGCAGTGAAGAACATCAAGAATCTAGTTCCACGGTGCTTTATAAGAATTATAAAATGCTTTATAAGAAATTATAATTGACATGGTTTTCCTCCCCTTCATTATTTGTTTGATATTAAGATAAAGTAATAGGGTTTAAGGCAGATTTTTAGCTATAGTGTTCAGGGATGTTGTCTGACTACTAAAAATATGAGACTTCCTTTTGCTAATTTCAACTACTATTTATGGAGCAGCTCCTAAATGTCGAAGAACCATGCAGTGGCTTATTAGGCATGATGTCAGTTGGTCCTCACAATAAACTTGACAGGAATTATAATTATTATTCCCATTTATGGAAGAGAAAACAGACTAAGAAGTTAAGTAACGTGTCAAAGTCACCAAGTCTGTAAATGTTGAGGCTGGGATTGGAGGTCAAGTCTTCCTGGCTCTGGAACCTTATGTTCTACAGCTTCCCTGCTGAGTTAATGCATCATTTGTGAAGAATTCAATGTTCTGTTTTGACTCGAGCTATGCTGAGAATTATAATTATGCCAAACATCAGTGAAAGCAAACTCAAGTCAACTCAAAGCGTTCATCTAGTCCTTTATTACAATGAAAATTTATTCTGAATTATCCCAACCATGGGGAAAGACCTAGATCTTAGTGAGCCAAGTACTCTTACCTTTTCTCTCTCTGACATTACACACTCTTTCTGGCATCTGGGCTGTTTCCATTGGATTTTCACGCAAATTCTGATACTCCACTTTATGGACCTCACAATTAGACTGCTTGGCAAAGGACATGGTGCCCATATTTTGAAAACGTAGCTCTATCACTGGGATTGACTTCCATTTAATCCCTTCGCAGGTAAGAAAAGCATGTGTCTGTGATGTGTTTTTGCCAGTCTTTGTGCTGTTTCCATGATGGAACTGCCCCCAAATTGCACAGAAACATAGAAAATGCTTTAACTGCTATTAGGGCAGGACTGTGATGGCAGTGGAGTACACCTTGGGGAAAGCAAGGGGAAGATGGTGGTGTGTGTTGAAGAGAAATGGCAGCATTACTAAAGAGGTCTCTGAAGTGGCAGCTGCTTGTTGTGCTCTTTGATGCCTGCATGGAAGGTCAGGGGAACGTTATTTAAACAAGTGAACTCCGGAGACTAGTACGTTCCCACAGCCTTTCATCATTGTGGAAGTAAACTGTGCCCGCTGGAGCCAAACAAAGCTGGATACTGTCTTTCAGATACTTACTACTGGTGGAACTGGGGCGAAGTTTATCAAGCTAATCTAATAATGAGACTGGTGCCTCTCACATTGTTTAAAACTATCACACTCACAAAGACATCACAGAACAAAGAGAAACTATACATGTGGACAAGCTAATCCCAGTAAGCATGGCCTTGTTATTTTTTCCTCTTCTTCACCTCTGCAAGAGTCACCCAGATTTCTTTCCTCTGCCTTCACATGTTGAAGAGTGTGTGGGTGGTGAGCAATCTGTTGTGGTGCCTGAGGACTAAAGCTGCATCAGATCGGGCCATGAGAGTGGTGGAAAAAGGCCAGAATCGGAGATGTGGCAGGAGCATTTCACAGGGTGTTTGAAGTCTGGAGCTTTTATTGTCCTTTGCAAAAAGAATAAAAGGTTTCATCTCTGCAGGCATATTGAGCTGTCCTCACATAAAATCTAAATCCAAGTTTGAACACAAACTCTCCTCGTCTCTTTCCTTCCTCAACCCATCCTCCATTTTATTTTGCCACACTTTGTAATATCTCCTGTCCATCTTGTTTTAAAGAATTCCTCCTAACCGAGGACATCGCCTTGACCCTTTGAACCAAACAAATATTTCCAGTGCTCCATGGAATCAGCCTCCTTGCCTGGCTTTGGTCAGCATAAACTCTGCCTGTGGCTATTGTAAGCTCTCTGGATCCCTGGCTTCTCACTCATGACAGGATGAAAAGACAGGGCAGAAAGAGTTCCTTTAACAGAGAAACCTACCATGCTAAAAATAAAGGAACTAAAATGTAATGACTTTCTCCGTACAGGTCTGCAACATGCTGATGATGGACAACCTGTTTTCATCTCTCTCTCTCTTTTTTAAAGTTTTTGATTGTTCAGGTACTGAGATTGTTGCAACTTATGAAAATTAGTCTATACTCTGTCCCTGTTAGGACCTAACAGACAAGTTCCTTAAGGCCCGGAGTTATATGGAATAAAATCACATTTTCAACATGTTTTAAAAAGGAAAATGAAACAGAAGACAAAGGAGAGATAGACTCTTTTAAGACACAATGCATGCTTTGGTTCTTTAGAAAAATCACTTTAGCAATGATTATGACAGAAATTACCAGAATAATGTGAATAGTGAGAAAGAGGCACTTACCTATTTTAGGATTCATGAAAACAAAACAAAACAAAAAACATTGTGGAAACACCTGTCATGGCATATCCTTTTTAGAAGAAGAGGCCTCATTGTAAATAGAGCATTATAAGTAACTGAAATTCCTCACGGGAATCAATTCTTTAATGATTATTTGGATATGGACATCAGCTTAGAGTTTCTATAGAAAACAGCTGTGTGTTTGAAGTAGACCATCTTAAATCATGAAAAGAAGTGGCCAAGAAAGTAAAACCACGACCAGAATTGAAAAAAGGCTACTTTTCATTCTTACCAGAGATGGCCAGATATTAAAAGCAAGCAGAACAAAACAATAACAAAGAATAAAGCAAAACAAACAGACAAAGTCACTGGGAGAGACAAGAGAGATGATGGAAAATAACTTTTTTGTGGCTACTTTTATTTGTTCCAACACTAAAATATTATCAGGTAGCTGGTAGAAGGAGATAACTCTAGTAAGATATGGTGATAAAGCAAAGGTGGTTTTACTTCTTTGATGGGATAAACTTATAGTGTTGAATTTGTGAAGCATCTGTTTTAATTATTTAAATAATCATTTATTTTCATTTATAAACAGTTAAGATCATTCTTGTACTCTCTCCAAATTTCTGCATCTTTCAACTTTGGGGACCTACTTGTTTTTGAAAGGAAAAAAAAAGATTAACGTGAAGAGAATAATGGTGAGCTGGTCTTTCTGCAGAGAATTGAGAGGATCTAGGTTCCCTACAACATAAGAACACTAAGGGACAGCTTCTTGACAAAAAGAGAAATAAGAACCTAGTGCAAGTGACTAATGAAAGGGATCATGGGACCTTTCTCCATGGAGTTCCCTACCAGTAGGAACAAGAGGCGAATTGCTAGGATACCTTATGACGTCAGCTCCCTGCTGACTAAAGACTGTTGACTCTCCAGGATCTGTTGGTCAGTGTTTTCTTGGTGGGGGTACAGGGACTTGCCAGAGGTCTTTCTCCTTGTACGTCGATTGAAGATCTGATTGAAGATTCTCAAAGTGAAAATACTCCTGGAACTATCCTGTGTCCTCTACAGTCCTATTTTTGCTTTTCTTCAATAAGAAGGGAGAGTGAATTTCTAGACCACCATTATTTACCTGTTAAGTTTACATTTCCTTGCTAAAGGGGAGCTGGGAAGGCTGGCTTTCTGAAGGGCTTTCAATCAGCAATTGAATGGATGCATTCTGCTACTGTGTACCCCCTCTAGCACTTGGCTTTTAATTTTTACATCTGAATTATGAAATGCTACCTCCACCAACTACTGCCAGGAGCTGGGAACATTAATATTGATGTCCAGAAAGTTGGAAGCACAGCCACAGAGTGATTTAGAGATGAGAATTATCAGAGATAGCATCAGAGTAAATAAATCCACTATCTAATAATGTGCTTACCTTTTCACCCCAAATTTTGAAGCAAATTTTTTTAAAGAAGGAGAAAAACCAACATATGATCTGCGCCCACTAAGTCTAGCATAGAAATGTTTCCCTCTTCTCTTCCCACCCACACTCATCTCTCATTATAACACGTATGATTGGCATGGGCTGAATGCAGCAAGGTGTGTGTTACAGCAGCAAACGATATAAATAGAAGATACAGAGGGACAGGAGAGGGAGGGAAGGGCAGATTTGGACAGTATATGAGTTCCCTTGCAGTTTTATACTCTGTTATAACCACATCAATGTACAGAAGGCAAACTGGTGCCTGTGATGTTTGGGAACCATCTGCTGAGCCTAAGGCAAATTTCACATTAAAACCCAATTTCAGTTGTGACCTAAAAATAAAGAGAAATGCTGTGGTTCTGAGTGAATTCCACTTTGAAAGTCTTATCTCTACTTTTAGCACTGCAAGGTGAACCTCGGTGGGTACCTAAATGAAACAAAAGCCATGGGAAGCAAACATGGAGCTCTTAGTCCCCCCTCGCCTCTCCAGGATTTGCACAGCTGTGGTCATGTCCACAAACCAGGCTCAAGCACTGATGTGAGGAGTGACTGCAAATCTGCCTGACTGGCTCCTGCTCAGTGGGGCAGAGTGTTGCTTCTTTTCCATTTTCCAACATGATTCCATTTCACCTAGTTTTATTTTCCATCAGGAACAAAGTTAGGAATCCTCATGTAATAGCAGGAAATCCAAGGATACTTTTTTTTTCCAGGAAAACCAAAACCAAAAACCAAAAAATGAAGGCCGATGGAAACTTGGTTCTAAATTCTCTTTTAATACTTCTTTTCCTCAGTCCACCTCTTTTCCCTTTTGGGACCAAATAATTGTAGATTACAATGTTTCTGACTTTGAAAGTTTCTACCATGTTGAGGAGATAAATACAAAGCTATAGAAACTATATAAACATACTGTAACACTATAGTTTGAATAAGTTAGTAATTAGATGTAGACATGAAAAGTCTTTAGAATGCAGGTTGAATCAGAAATACCTTCCTAGGGAAGGTAAGCAACTTAAAGAATGCCGTGGACATGACTTAATGACACAAAATGGAAGACATGAGCATCATGTGTGAACCTACCATCACTACCAAAACTTCTTGGTGTTCGCATCGCCACCGTGCATAAAAGAAGGCTGCAGACCCTAGTTCATGCTCTCTTTCACTTAAACTGCAGAGCAGCAGCAAAATCAAGTGGCTGAAATGATTGTAGATGTTCCTATTAGTAGCTCATCACAACCTGCTTTAGTACCTGCAGGAAGAACCTTGACAGATTTCCCTCTAAACCATTGCTTCCCAAACTTTACTCTGTGAATTACTGGGGAATCATGTTAAAATGCGGATTCTAATTCATTAGATTTGGGGTAGGGGCTGAGCACCTGCATTTTTAATAAGCTGCAACGTGATGCTGACACTGCTGATCTGTAGATCACACTTTGAAAAGCACAAGTATAGGACAGACAGTGAATCCCTTTATATAGCTTTGAAAATGTCCACATCAGAGGAGGCTGTGCATGTGTGTATGCGTGTGTGCGCACATATGCATGTGTTAAGCTAGTGGTGGTGATGGGAGTACTAAAATTGTGCAGCCAAATGTCTTCTGAAACATAAACTGGCTTGGGAGAACTGTACATGGAGTCTATAGCATTTGGCATCCCAGTTCCTTATTAAACAATGTCATTTCATTTTGGTCAAAGCCTGAAGTTTTGTACGAGGGTATCTACGACTCTTTCATTATTCTTTTTCCCCCTGAAATCTCAGTAGAGAAAAACTGGGATTGCATTATTAGAGGAATTATGAGTCAGAATTCTATTTCCTCAGAATTCTATTTCCTCTTCTGTAGAAATAAAAAAGGTGTTCAAAACCCCTTCAGGATTCACCGCTGTGTGTTAGGTGCAGTTTCTGCAAAGCTACTTCAGTCAGGGTCTTTCACAAATCTATATAGGCCTAATCGCAAGGGATTCTGTTTTAACAGCTCTTTCAGTCTGGCTGCTAAGCTTTTATAGGAGTTTATTTCACAGCATAGCATTTTTGTTGCTTTTCTACCGTTTCAGCATTCCATGTTTAAACAAGGACTTTTTGAACACATATTTTGTGCAAAAAAAAAAAAAAAAAAGCACCTGGGGACTAGAAAGATGCATAAAACCTGGTCAGGCAGACCCGGCTTCAAATTCAAGTTCCATCATGTACAAACCACATGACTCTGGGCAAGTTTATATAGCCTAGGCCTCATTGTCTCATCTGTAAAGTGGGGATCATAAATAATGCCCATTTAGGGTGGGGTATGGGTTATGTAGATGATGGGGATTAAGGAGGGCAGTTGTGATGAGTACAGGGTGGTGAATCGAACTGTTGAATTACTCTATTGTATACCTTAAACTAATATTACGCTGCTAACTGGAAAGGAAAAATCACAATGCCTATTTATATGTAAGGATCACACAATATAATGTATATAAAATCTTCCACATGGGATCTGTAAGGACTGAAAAAAAAAATAGTGCTGGTGACAATTACATTATTATGTACCTAAACTGAAGACTAGCAAAGATCTGGCATTAGATCCTGAATTCTATAAATGTTACAGTACCTCATTGTATAAAACATATTCTGTGATATAAATAATCTCCTTTATAGAGTGTATGTGTGAGTGTTCATGTGTGTTTTCTATAGTCTATAGAAACTGACATGTAGTGTTACAACTTTAGTTAATATTAAGTGCAAGAATTTTATTTGAGAAGAGAAATGGGAAAGGGGAAGGCTTAGATTTTTGAAATAATTAATGTGCTAAGAGGAGCTCCTAGAAAGTTGGAACACTTAACATTATTGAGGTCTTACTTCATTCTTTATTTCTTTCTATACTTAGGCATAAAAAAAAGTATTTTGATATTCAAGTAGCAAATGTTTGTTTTGGTCTTATTAACCTAAACTAATTAAAGAAGAGGGAATTCCTAAGGTGAGGTATGCAGCCTGGTGAAGGAGCCCGAGAGCACGGGGACCGTGTTCATCCTGCCTTATTATCTCCAGCATCTAGCATATGGTGCCAGAACCACATTTATTGAAATGAGTTGAACTAGATATCTCACTCATGGTTAAAACATTTGTTTTATAGGGGGTGGGGGGACCTGTATTTCTCCATATAACCTTTGAAATGATTTCAAGTTAAAAGAAGTCTTAAGACACAGCTGAGAAAGCTCACTTAGGCTTTATGAGGTAGCATTTTTGTCACGGGAGGGACGGCTAAAAATGGGGCACATGAGTGGGCCAGGACTGCTTTTTGTGATTAGAGCACAGAAGAACATTTGTGGGCTACATGAGTTAGCAATGTCAGCAACTGCTTAGGAGACAAATGCAATAATACAGTCTTCTAGAAAATCTCCACTGGGTGTGTGCACTTGGACAAATTATTTTACCTTTTTTGGGTTTCGGTTTTTCTCTGTGTTAAATGAGAGGATTGCATTAAAACATACACAATTAATTCTATCTCTACCATTAAATAATTGTCATTATTTTATATTCTATTGAGCAAAGCAATTTAGCATTTAAAACTTCTGTCTTCAGGATGCCTGGGTAGCTCAGTCAGTTAAGCATCCTACTCTTGGTTACAGCTCAGGTCATGATCTCTTTGTTTCATGAGTTCAAGTCCCACATCAGGCTCTGCACTGTCAGCACAGAGCCTGCTTGGGATTTTCTGTCTCCTCTCTCTCTCTCTCTCTCTGCCCCTCCTCAACTCACACTCTCTTTCTCTCTCAAAATAAATATGTTTAAAAAAAAAAGAAAAAGAAAACTTCTGTCCTTAAATTATTTTTTGAGTCTTAAATGCAGTAACTGTTAAAAATAGTGGATGGCACTTGTGGATACTATTATTATTTTCCCATTTTACAGAGGAGGAAACACAGATAGGTAAGATGTGCAGGGCCATATAGCTAGGAAGGGGTGAAGTCAGAATTGGAATATGAAGCGGTTTGTTTTAGACACTACACTTTGAATCTGTGTTCAGGGCTCATACCTAAGTTTTTCATGCTGATGGGTGGATAAGTCAAGACATGAAAACATAATTCAGCCCAATTTTCCCCAGAGGTGCCAAGTAGATCAATGTGGTCTCAGTAGAATACAGGTGCTAGGACATAAGGAGCAATGATAGAGTGATGCCAAAGAGAACAATGGCAACTATGGAGGTGAGAACATGGTGGAAACAATAGAAGTTTCTCATGAGGCAGAACTGAACTCTAAATACTAGTTTTGTCGCTTCCCAGATGTCGGGTCTTGCAACAGTCGTTTAACTGCATCTCAGTTCTTCATCTGTAAACGAATCATAATATTATAAACTTCTCAGGATTATTGTGAGGGTTAAATGAGATTATATACATTACAGCATCTAGCACCTCTACCCTGGGGGCACGGGGAGGTCATGGGACAATCATGAAGATTCACAAGGGTAGAAATTAGATGTGTAAAATAGGTTCCACCACATATCTTAGAACATATTTGTTGTTGTCATCCTTTGGAGGCCTGGTCTAAGAGAGCCCCCTCCCTCCATCTGTATTGTAAACCCCTTGAAAACAAAGGCAGGTCTGTCTGTCGTGGTTTGTGTCTGCACAATAGCCAGGTGGTACCAGGTACGTGGGGGCAAGACTTAATGAATGCTTCATGAGTGATGTTTGGATGGTATCCCCACAGCAGTGTGTATCAGAATCGAGAGTGGGAGAAGGGAGATGAGCTGGGAGGCTGCTGGGAACGAGAGAAACATTTCCATTTTAAACCTACCAAGTCAGCAGTTCAGAGTATGTATTGATTTGCTTTTTAAAAAGAATATTAATTTCCCTTTTAAAATGTGGGTGAAAGACTAAACAAATTGGGCCTTGGATTTATTTACTAAGATGCAGTCCCTGATTATTCTCCCCTTTAAATCATTCCCCTGCCATACTGCAGGCCCTTCCAAACATTAATATTTATGTTTCCTTGCTTCCGGTCGAGGCTGGGGAAAGTGACGTTTCAGAATTCAGATGTAGGAGTGAAAAGGGCCTCACAATTTCAAATCCAGTGCCTGTACTGTGCCGTGAGGGGAAAAGGAAAATTAGAGTATACAAAAAGGATTTGAAAATTAATAATATGCTTTTAAGATGATTAATCCCCTGTGAGAATGTTCTAGATTTCTACTTGGGCAAAAGGATGTTTAATGTCCAGTTTCAGTTCTGGTCCCACTTCTGTTTTGTGTGAACATAGATTTAATGCTGGTTTTGGTTGAATTTATTCTTTTGTCCATTCATTCAACAAATATTTATTGAGTGCCTGGTGTTCACCAAACCAAAGATGGTCAATAAGTATTTATTGGCAGGACAGCCAAGCCCCTGTCCTCAGGCACAATTTGGAATCTGTTCCTCTCAGTCCCAGAGGAACCAGAAATACAAGGTCAAACTATAATTAATTCACCCAACTGAAGATAATTGAGTACCAACATAAATCAGGTGCTGTGCTGAGTGCTGGTGTTATATGCCAGTGAATGACACTGGATCCCTCTGAGGGGGCTATCAGTCTCATGAAGGCAGCAGATTCACAAAAAGAAAACAGAGGGTGATAAAGGGTGTACAGGAGAGTAGCAGCAGTTAGCTAGGGGAAGACCAGGGAAGCCAGGAGGGGAAAGAGTGTGTAGAGAGTGGCAACAGAATGAAAACAGAAGTGAGCACCTAAGCGTGAGAGTTGAATGTGGACACCAGAGGCAAGTAACCCAAGTGGTAGAAAGATGAGCAACGTCTGAAATGTTCAAACCTCATATTGCCACATCAAAAAACCGGGACTGGATCCCTAACTGCAGGATGAGGTCCTTCTCCAGTGCTGAGTGCAGGAATCAAGCTCATCCTGCTTTCTTTCTGTTCCCTCACTGCCTAGTGGAGGCTGAATAAGTATGCAGGGGGGATAGAAGGGGTTGGAGAAGCTGGTGTGTGAGGGAGTGGGGTAGTGATGACCTGAGCTGGTTTCTCATGCAGAAAAAGTACTCTGGCTCATAGGAAACAAAGCTGGGGCTCGTGAGCTTGTTAGAGGACCAGTGGATGATACCAGCAAGAAAATACGGTTGTGTGAATGAGGACAGTGGCAGTAAGCATGGGGTTTTCTGCCCATTGGGAATAGGAACACATTCTGCAGTCTTCTGTGTAGTTTCCATATGTTTAGCTTATATAGATAGTCAAGTTAGCTAACATACAGTGTATACAGTGTGTTCTTGGTTTTGGGGTAGATTCCCATGATTCATCTCTTACATACAACACTCAGTGCTCATCCCAACAAGTGCCCTCCTCAATGCCCATTACCTATTTACCCCCTCCCCCATAGATTTTTTGTTTTTGATTTTTGTTTGCTTGTTGGTTGGTTGGCCTTTTGCAGAGTTCTCAAATTTTTCTTTCTTTTTTTCTCCTTTCCCCTTAAAGAATTCCCACACATCCAAAATGTGCTTATTTGGTCCCCATATCAGTGTCAGGCACCCAGCACACACTCTCAAGACAAGTTGTGTTTTAGTAATTGAGCATTATCTTGAAGTATTTACTCTTCGATTCCACAAACATTCCCCTCTTAATGTATCTCCTTTAGATAATCGCTATTAGCTTGATATTGAGCGTTGTTCAGAAGTGCTAGCTAACACTACGATCTTTAAGTCCCAAATCTATATGAACAAAACTCTTCATTAGGGCTTGCTTTTCTCCAGTATGGTCTGCTTCCTAGTTGCAGAAACGACTGAGTGGCAGGACACCTCCCTACACTTCTCATGTCCTGCCTCTGTCTTCTCTTTGTTGGCATATTTCCCACTGATAAAGTCAGCATTCTTAGCACCCTCTGGCAATGGCAGGGGTATTTCAGACTCCTTGCAGTGGAAAGGTACTTCCTGTGTGAAGTCAAAGTTAACAATGATTTCCACCTTTCAGCTCACCATGAAGTTTTGTATGTAAACCTATTATAAAATGTTCCTGGAGGCAGTTGAAGCAAACTATTAGTGCCGTGAAGGAGGAAAAACAAACAAAAAAGAAGTTCTATGGGAGCTTAGCAGAGAGTCTTGAAAGTATCTCCCTCAAATAAGTTTTAATCTCTCCAAAAAATTAAATATTTATGTAGATGTGTCTGTAATGAGGCCATGCTAATTCCGGCTGTGAGCTGATGAGCTTTCCTTAAGCGAGGAGAGAGATCATAAGACACGACAAAGAAGTGTTTCTTTCTTCCTTCAGTGGCTGCGCCAGAGGTCTGACCAATTCCCTCTCCCGTTGTCATTGGATGACATCCCCCCAAGAGATGAGTAGCCAGATCTGTGTCTGGATTATAGGCAGGAGGAGGGCAGAAGAGGTGGAAAAGACTGAGGATGAGGTAGGGCCAGTGGGCAGTGCCATCCGCCTTGTCACTGAGTGACAGAGGCCAACAATTTTCTCGACATGATTAGTACAGGAAAGCAAATTAAACAGTTATTAAAGGGAGGCAGTGAATTGGTACCTGGCAGTAGGCTGTGAGAAGATCTGTCAGTCTTCTTTATTAATTGAAAAAACTGCCTTCAGGGGAATCCTTTCTAAGCATGTTTACTTAGCAGGTAACCTATCATTGTTATTAGCAGTAACTTAATAATAACAATAATAATAATAATAATAGCAAATATTTTCTCTGGAATGATAAATCTTGGAGGGCGTTATTATTTTGCTATTATTATTGCTCTTAGTGTGAGAAATGTGTCTCTCTCAGGCAGGGCTCTAATTCCCAATTTTATGAATACTATATATTCTTATACTTAGGCAAACATTTTGTTTACGAAGGACTTTCCCCCCTCCCTGCATTACTACTCTGGAGTTTAACTGTTTCTAAGACAAGCATGCCAGTATGAGAAGAGGGTGTTATATGCCATCAGTGGAATTTTACATTTTCAAATAATGAGCAAGGGAGCTGCAATGTTCCTGAATGCTCAACGGCATATAAGCATGGATTTTGAGTTTTCTTTCATTTATTTCATCCAGGCATAAGCTGGACAATGATTAGCTATATTGTGGCAGGGATGTCAGTGTCAGATAAGAAAATGGACTATCCTTTAGCGTTCCTTCTAACCCTGAAAATCAACAGTTCTGTGTTTGATGATGCTATACAAAGAATGCCCAAATGATCAAGAGAAACCTGTGCCACTTCTGGGAAAATAGCACTGCTGGATTCCTGCTTCAAATAATTATAAGGAGAACTTCTTTTTCTGAGCTCCCTAACCCTTGGCCAGTGAGGGCAATTTCAGGAACACTCCATCAAATCTAATGTTTGGGTTAAGGAAAAAAAGTGAAGGATTATTTTCTTGCTACTTACGATGTTCTGTGAACATCTCAGGTAGAATACAGACCTGAGATATGCCCATTAGTCAACTGAGACTCACTCCTAGCAGCTGAGGTCCAGAGTGGACTGAAAAGAAAATTTAGGCAGGAGTGTTTTTGTCTCTTTTCATCCCATCTCCTCGCTCTTTCGTGCACACACATACACACTCACACGCACTCTCATGCACACACATGCACACACATGATTTCGCTCTTTGTTTTCTACACTTTTCTCACTATTTGTCTCCAGGGAAAAGTTCTTTATCCCAGTTTGTACACCACTTCCTTCCTTGTCCTTTGTCAATAAAAGGAAGCACCTTCTAGACCAGTGCTTCTCAGTTTTATTTCAACATTAGTGTGTCTATGAATCACTGTGGATTTTGTCAAAATGCAGGTTTTAATTCAGGGCATCCTGGGTGGGACCTGACATTGTGAATTTCTAGCAAACCCTTAGATGATGGAGATGCTTTATCAGTGGAGCACACTCAAAGCAGGAAGGATCTAAACCAGCCTGCTTGTCTTGTTTACTTTGTCCTTCCTAAAGAGTGACTAAGGAATAACATAATCTTCTTCCTCTCTCTCCTGGCCTCCACCAGAAGTGGAGTAAGAGGGACAGCTACAGGGCTGAGTATAAATGATTCACACCACAAGGAGATAACAGTGAAATGGGACACTGCCTCTTTTCTCTTGCCTCACAAGTATTCTGACTTGCAGTGGCCAGAGGCAGAGAACGGTTCAGAATCATATTCATCCAGTAACCAAAAGTGTTGGTGAAAGTGGATAAAAGCTCTAAAGACTTGAGACTTGAGATAAACCCACATATCTGAAGTGTCATATTGGCCAAAGATCTCAAGGCATATATTTTTTAAGTTTATTTATTTATTTTGAGAGAGAGAGAAAAAGAGAGAGAATGGGAGAGAACAAGCAGAGGGAGAGAGAATCTCAAGCAGGTTCCACTCAGCTTAGAGCCTGCTTGTGATGTGGGACCAATTCCCATTCAGTGAGATCATGACCTGAGCCGAAATCAGGAGTCAGATGCTTAACTGACTGAGCCATCAGGCATCCCTCAAGGCATATGTTTTCTTTATTTTATTTTATTTTATTTTATTTTATTTTATTTTATTTTATTTTTTAATGTTTATTAATTTATTGAGAGCTAGTGTGTGAGAGGGGGAGAGGGCTAGAGAGAGAGGGAGACACAGAATCTGAAGCAGGCTCTGTGCTGTCAGCACAGAGCCTGATGCAGGGGCTCGAACCTACGAATTGTGAGATCATGACCTGAGCCTCAGTTGGATGCTTAACCACCTGAGCCACCCCCAAGGCATGTGTTTTCTTATGCGTTTAAGAAGCAATCCTTTGTAAAACACTTACCACCAACTTATAGGAAATTTGACAGTGGTTGGTATGTTTTACCCTATAATTTTATTTTTATACCATCTTAAATTTCTTATTTGCAAGGCACACTAAAGAACTGTAGAGAATTAGAGAAATAAAGGTGGAAAGGGAGGAGCAAAATTGTGCTAGTTAGGTTTAAATTACCACTCTGAGTGGTGAGAAGGAGGGGTGAGGGATATAATGTTTGACTCCAGAAATTCAGGGATGGCAATTCAATCGTTTATAGTGAAAACTCAATGAAGGGCTAACTCAGGAAAAAGAAGATGGAAATAAGGAATATAGGAGGTTGGAGAAAGTTCACAGAGAGGTAGAATTGAAGATATATTCTAAAGGAGATGAGGGAGAAGGGAGTAATCTGATATAGAATGCCAGATGCTTTGTCTGATGGTGTTCAACTTGCCTGGTAAAAAAGAGTGACCAGGCTAAAGAAATGAATTTCTATTTTGAATGATACACTTCTATACATAATATTCTGTTTTGGTAAAATATGTTGAGGGCAAGAATTTCATCTATTTATGTCTGAGTCTTTCTCTCTGACTTTAAGAGACAGAGCCTAGCATGGAACTAGAGCCTAGCATGGAACTTGACACGTAAATAGATGCCTAATAAGTGTTGAGTGCAAGGATGGATAAATGAAGGGTAAGATATCATCAAAATTCTTAGTTGTGACCAAATCTCAATGTATAGAGTATTATTTAAGAGACAGATTTTGGGGCACCTGGTTGGCTCAGTCAGTTAAGCTTCCAACTTCAGCTCAGGTCATGATCTCACAGCTTATGGGTTCAAGCCCTGTGTCAGGCTCTGTGCTGACAGCTCAGAGCCTGCAACCTGCTTCAGATTCTGTCTCCCTCTCTCTCTGCTCCTCACCTTCTCACTCTATGTCTCTCAAATAGGTAGATAGGAAGCAGATAGATATTAAAATATATAATGTAACACAATTTAATCTGTATTTTGATTTGATAAGAGTGGGAGTGAGTAGGAAAATAAGGACAGAGATAGTTATCTCTTTAATACTGGTGCTTTATTGATGATCACAACCAGCAAGGAAGTCAAAAAGAGGATTCTTCCATTCCTGTGGAAATAACAAGGAAGGGAACAACATCTGGTCCTTTCCTTCTCAATTTTCAATGAGGGAAAAAAAAAAAAAAAACTATACATGTCTACTATGCATCCCTTCAAAGACTTTGACATTCCATGATCCTGACATAAGTTGTGGGATAGGGAAATTTTATGAACTTGTTTGAGGTGGAGAAATCAGAAGGCAAAGACTCTTGCTAACTGTGAGTCTCCTGCCCATCTTCCCATCCCTAATAAGAACCAGGGAACAGTAAAGGCATCACTCAGGAAAGAACACTAGCAGGAATGGGGACAAATCTCAGCATGTCCCTTTTTCCAGGGACCCTCAGTGCCCCCTTGGATTTCAGCCACAAAAATATAATGCATTTCAGCATAAACCTGTAACAGAGATCAATTTTTATCAACCAGATGACAGCTGAGAGAGGGGACTCTGGGGAGACACTCCAAATCTCCCTTGAGACGTCAGATTTGGGTTCACATCCTAAAAGAAGATGCAAGTGCTTTTCTTTATGACCAAAAGAATCTTTGTAATGTTCCACATGCTAACTAGTATGTTTTTCTAAGTTTCTGTTTTTTCGTATTTCTTTGCATCTCACACATTACCATTCCAATAACCCCTCCAACAACTTAGTTTTCCTAATCTATCCAATTAGTAATATATGTAAAGACATTTGTGAGAAGAAAGTCCACATCTTCCTGCCTGCTCTCCTTCATACTTGAACATTAGGTCCAGTACAGATCATCAGCATAGTGCCCCCTCTAAGGTGCTTTGAGTGAGGTCTCAGCAAAAACACACGTTTGATTGCTTATGGGAACAGGGTTAATTGCCAAACTCAGTGCTTACACGCACAGACAGGCAAGCGTGCCTTGCCAGCTTACAAATACATGAAAATAAAATTACCCAGCTAATAGGCTAGATGTGGTTTGGGTTTTTATCCTCCTTTTACTAACATTCACCCACAGAGGGAAGGGTTAAAGATGGGACAGTCAGCTCACACTGAACATATCCTTTTTGATTCTAGAGTGTTTTTAGCTTCATTTGTAACATTTCTTGTTTATTTCATTTTCTTTGTTTGCGGGCTTGGGAAATTAGTCATTTTCTCAGAGAAAATCAGATAGTGGACATAAATCATTTGATCTCTAGGGCATTCATTTTAAACCATCTCAAAGTTCTCACTTCCCAAAGTTCTTATCATCTACTGACTGAGGAAAGAATAGATGGCTACCCTCTTCTTGCAGATAGACAGTTATTCACATAATTTAAAACCCCACTAGACAAGTAATTATACATCATCTCCCCCAAGGTATCCTCTACCGAGAAGGCAGATGACAGGGGATGTTTCATATGAGATGGTGAAAGGGGGCCAGGGTCCTACATTGAGAGCTATGTCCTGCTGTCTTTACGCACAAAGGAAAAAAGTGCTTTCATCAGAGATTTCACCTAGCAAGTGGACTCTATAGATGAATGGAAGGGATGGATAATGTATTCATACCTACTTAAAACACAATTCTAAAACAACATGGCAAAAAGCATAAAATAGCAGGGATGTATGGCAACTACTTGAAAAATTAGAATGATTTATATTACCATAGCATCTACTAAAGTCATATAACCTCTCTGAGCCAAATATTAAGTATTTTTCATTAGTAGGGTAGAGAAAAATAATAATGCTATTCTCCAAGTTTTGGGTTTTTAAAAAAAAAACTTTTTTGAGGCAGGGGTAATTAAATTATATTCACTCAGTGACTTGAACATACCAAGTATTTACTAAACATTCATCATCATCATTATTTTATTTTGTGAAGTTTTAGAATATGGACTCTTAACCTTTCACTACCAAGTTCATGTTGTTATGTTTTTGTTCTGTGTTTTGTGTTGTTTTGTTTTTGTTTTTTGTGTGTGTTTTTTAATCAAGGTCCTATGTTTGGGAATATTTTCATATCAAAAATATTGTATTAATCATGTAATAATTAACTTGTCCTCCTATTTTTAACTGAAGATACACCTATCAATTATAGCTTCAGATGTTTTTGATAGCAAGATGTTTTAACACACTGAGTTCGTATTCCAGTTCAAAGTGAAGAGGATGATATTTTAACTAAAACATGTTAAACCATGTAGTCTCATCTTAGATGAATATGAGCTGATTAGTAAAAATATCTCAAGGACCTAGGTGTTCGGAGTTCCTGGGCAAGGGCGCATGTCTGCAAAGTCATTTTTACAACTAAAGCTCTATGATGCTGTGGTTGAAGATTCTCGGCTGCTATGTAAGGCCAAGCTAAGGATACATAGTGTAATTTCAGGGACATCAGAGGGTATTTACACCCCTTCCCAAATCCCATCAATTGGATGACTCCTGTAATTTAGCTATAACTTCAGAAGCAGGATCACAATTAATGCAAGAATAATAGAAGAAACAATATTTTAATCGACTATTCAGTTAACATTTATTGTAGGTCAACTATATGCAGCCATTTGCATATATTATAAATGAAATATTTAAGCTGGGCCAGAAAAACGTGAGGGAAAAAAAATCTTTGAGCTGTGTTTGCCTGAGTGCTAAAGGGCAATGAAGAAAAACTCAAAATGAGTTGAGGATGGCACATGGAGCCAATTTTCTTTGAAGTGACCAAGGTTCAAAACCTAGGGATCAAGTAATCAAGGATTGAAGAGTACAAATTTGTACTTGGGACTGATTTTGTCAAAATGGTCTCTTTCTAATCTGTGCGTATAGGACATTGTAAGAGGGACCCTCATCTGCTTTTTGAAACATGACATGCCACTTTAACATAGCAGGCCACATAAGTTAGAGCAGAGTTCCTCTCATCCTGTTGATGAGGCAGGGCACCAGGACCAAGTCCAGCCATCTGCTGTCCTTCAGAACCCCAAAAGGTCCTGGAGCTAACGCAGCTCTGTAGCACTGGAAGTATGAATGAACAAAAAAGGAGATGACCCCTAGTTCTTGTCTCTGTGCACAGTAGGAGCTATGGATAGAATGGTGGAACAGAGTCTACTCCTGACTCTCACTGGTGGCAAAGACAGCTCTTCTTATCACAGGTGCTCTCTTAGGTGCCTATCATGGGAGGAAGAGGTGAGGCTCAAACCCCAACTCCTGTGTGGAGGAGGCATCATAGGGGCTGGTGCCCCTTACACGATGACGGATCATGAGTTAAAAGCTCAATCAAAATATGTTCTTGAAACAGCCCAAACACGTAGTTTCCCTGCATTTGAGAGAAAAAGCTTCTGTACATATATCTACCTACCCATGCCTTTTGCAAGGTTCTCAAGGCCAGGTTTGTGTTTTGGGAGGTTTTGTTTTGTTTTGTTTTCATCATATACTTTCTTTTATTCCTTTTTTTTTTCCTTATACTTTTGAGTGCTTTATTTCCAAGCATACAGAAAACATTTCAAAGCACTGTGTACCGAGTTAAATATGGGTGTCTGCCTTTCACCACTTTCTCTTGCTTTCACCATGTCCTAGGAGAAACACACTTGCATCAGCATATGATTAGCCCAATGTGAAGCACCCCAGTAAGCTATGTGCAAAGGACAGAGGAGGAAAGGATTATTAACTCTACCAGAGGGGGCCAGGAGTCAGGAAATATGTCAGAGAGGAGGTGTTCACTGAAAAGAGGCTGAGCAAAAGTTTGCAAGGAAGATGAGGAGAGGTGGCAAAAGGTAGAGCATCAAGATGCATGGGGTATTTTTAGAACTTCTAATAATCTGGTGTTTTCCTCCTATACACTGCTTATAGTGATACTTCTGAAGGTAAATGCTATAAAAGAGGTGGAGATCTGGTTAGGGAAGACTTTGTATACAGTGCTGTCTAATTGTATTATCCAAATGATAAAGTAGATAAAGTAGGACTGGTGTGGGCTGAATTGTGTCCCTCTCAAATTCTATGCTGAAGCCCTAATCCCCCGTACCTCAGGATATGACTGTAATTAGAGACAGGGTCTTTAAAGAGATGAATAAATGAAAATGAGGCTGTTAGGGTGGGTGCTGATCCCAGACTGCAAAGGATCCCAGATTCCTTTTCCTTGTAAGAAAAGGAAGTTATGGGACACCTGGGTGGCTCAGTCGGTTAAACATCTGACTTCGGCTCGGGTCATGATGTGGCAGTTCCTGAGTTTGAGCCCCGAGTCAGGTTCTGTGCTGACAGCTGAGAGCCTGGAGCCTACTTCAGATTGTGTGTCTCCCTCTCTCTCTACCCCTCCCCCACTCGTGCTCTGTCTCTGTCCCTCTCTCTCTCTCAAAAATAAATAAACAAAAAAAATTTTTTTAAAGGAAGTTATGACACACAAGGAGACCCCAGGAATGTGTGTGCCCCAAAGAAAAGACCTTGTGAAGACACAAGGAGATACCAGGAAGATATGTGCCCAAAGGAAAAGAAGGCAACTGTCTCCAAGTCCAGGAGAGAGGCCCCAGAAGAAACCAGACCTTTGTCCTAGACTTGTATCCCCCAGAGCTTTCTGTGGGGTCACCCAGTCTGTGTGTGACTGTCGTTCTATTACAGCCCTAGAAAATTAATACAAGCACCTTTATCTGCAGAAGCCTTTTCAAAGAGAGGATTGGTATGTTCAAATAGGGCCTTTAGAAGTCTAAATATGTTGATAGTGTGATCCTTTAATTATCTTAATAATCTGAGGTTGTTTTGTTTAACAGTCTCTTTTTTGGACCATCATAAAAGATAACTTACTTTGTTACTTTGACCAAGAAATCTAGGGGTCTAGAGAGTGAAACCCAGCATACTCAAACCAGTTTAGTGCCACATTTATTCAGTAGACCATGCAATATTCCCAAAGGGGGAGAGATGTGATTTTCCTCTGGCAAGAGGAATAAAACTATCAAATCTTTAATAAATAGAAATCCTTTTACCTTTCACACATTTTCATAATTTCCCCTGCTGCTTCAGCTAATTAATTATCAATGCTATTTGTGTTTAGACAAGGGGGTTTGTCTCCTTCACAGCCCATCTGCTTCTTGGTAACCTTGCTGTGAAGTCATTGCAAAGCAGAGTTGCTGATAAAGCTATCATCTCCATGGCAACCCGCTGCTATGTCACAAACACAGGAGTGTGACCTCACTGAAGTTAAAAGGAGAAATCAAACTGGTGTCTGTTGTGTGAAGCGATAAGAGTTTTTAATCAGACACACAGTTTACTTATTTATTTATTTTTCAGAAATACAGAAGAGAAGGATCCTTCTAGAGGAATGTTACTGCAATAACCTTGCTGCTAATTACTCAGTATGAAATGAACATTTTTATGTTAGGAGCACAATATAAATGTATAGCTGCTTATACTTGGGTGACATGTTCTATGAAAATATGCTGTGATTCAGAGAGGTCTTTTCTGGGCAGATTCCTCCTTTCTTCACTTGGCCTTGCACTTATTTCTATTGTCTTAATAATGGCAACAACTAGCATATACTACTTACAACTTGTCAGATCCAGCAACCCATGAGATAGGGACCATTGTCTCAATTTTATACATGATGGAACGGAGGCTTAGCAAGGTGGGGGACTTGTTGAAGGGCACTCACACACAGGCAGAATGGTGGAGGTAGGTGTGGAGCCCTGAACTATGCCTACTAAGCCGGGCTCTTCCCCACTGTGCTGGATACCTGGCTATGTATCATTTACCCCTCAACATAGGCTTTGCTGTAGATTCTTTTTGCTGGAAAGAGTTTACAGAATGAGAATTTAGTTCCATAAAATCTTACCAGTTGTTAGACAGTGATGAAATTTTAGTAATAAAAGAATTACAGGATATCAGAATTGATTTTGTCTAATTCAGTTTTATAGAGGAGAAAACTTAGTTACTTAGAGGAGAAACTTTACCCAAAGCAACTCAAGGATTATCTGCTGCTACTTTGATCACTTAGAGTTAACAGTTACAAGCTATTCTTGCAAAAGTCTGTATCCATCCCACTTTCTCTAGCATGTGGAAATGACTGTGGTAGTGCCCTGGGGGTGGCTACCTGGCTGTGCATCAGAATGTCTCCGGACAGGTCACCCCAAATGCCCAAACAAGGGTGCTTGTTCTGCTCAGACATCTGCAAGATAAAACCTCAGTTCTAACCAGATAACCTCTTGAAATCCCTTCCTGTTTAGACATCCTGGAGCCTGCAATAGGAACAACAAGATAAACAAACAAAAACCAGCAACAGAAAAGTATAGAGTTTGTTTTAAATGCCAGTTTTGTCATTCCATTTTACTTCCTTGACAGGATAATTTAGGACAAGTCAGAATTCCTTAAAAAAATCAGCTTGAAGTTTTTCCTTAGAGAAAAGTAGTACTTCATCTATTTTATTAACTGGGATTAACTAAGTAGAAATTAAATTAGTGAGAGCCTAATTCAGTGATTCCTCTTTTGTTTACCCCAATGGCTTTAAACAGGTTAGTTTCTTTCACATCCAACTAATGACACCTTTATTTATCCTGCAATCATCCTATGACTGTTTGGTTATACATCTCCTAGCAAAGATGACACTCCTTGTATGATATTTACCAAGTTGAGAAAGAAAGCAACTTCTCCCTTGCTTATTGCATCCATTTGTAGCACAGACCATATACTGAGAGGGAATTATGACACGTAGCCACAGAGTGTATCTCCTAAGAGAAAGAGCTAGTGAGAAGGTGAATTCTGAAATCGACCCACAGGAACTGTTACCATAAGTTCTGATCAGCCTGTTATTTTCTTCCTTGGATGGCTGGTTAACTAGTTACTCAGTTGTATAACGCAGGCAGTAAATATTGTAACCTGGAAGTGTTGCATCTCTCCAGCTGTCAAAGAGCTAAAGCAACAACATCCATTGAGCATTTGTTGTGTGTGCACGCACTAGAAACTGGTAAGAAAAAACTAACAGAAGAGTGTATGTGGCAAGGACCCTGTAATTCCTTATAATATATGGGAGGTTGGCAGGTCCCAACAGAAGCCTAACAGCTAAAGGGACACAGAGTCAAAGATTATGGCAATTGTCATGCTTTGGTGTGTTTAGAAGTGCTAGGTGTGGTAATAAAAGATATCAGACAAACGGTGTATTAGGTAGTAATTTTTAAACACATGATTAGAAAGAGCAAATACAAAAATAGCATATTCTGAGCATTTAGTATGTGCCAGGTACCACACTGAGAATCGTACATTCTTACTGTCATTTAATCCCTTCAACAAACCTGGGACATAGGCTTAGAGCTAACCCATGAGAGAGAGAATTGAGGTTTGAGGGGTTAAGTGACTTGTGCAGGTCAGTAGGGAATAAATTGGTGAATTTCAGAACCTGTGTATTTCAGAACCTGCAAATTTATGACAAATTTACGTCTCCTGGAAAGATCCAATAGGGAAATGGCAAAGATACAACACAGAGATGAGAATAAGTATCCTGTAAGAGATGCTTCAAATTCCCTTTATTCCATTCCCCTCATTTGGATTGACCTAGGCATAGCAGGATAGACTGACCCATACAGCTTTACTGTGATTGCTTCAGATTCATTTTTTTTGTTTTTTCTCTTGTAACACTAGAGAAAGACATGCCAGCACAGGTTGCTTGAAAGTACTCTCCCTTTTGAATCTTTCACCTTGAACACACTTGCCTTTTAGGAATTAACTGAGTTGAATAGAAAAACTCAGCAGGATTACTATATTGATAGAATTGATAGATTTTATTTTTTACCTACATACCTGGGTACTTAAAACTGCAAGTAGTTTGTAAGCTGCTGTTTAAATATCTTTGCCATTATATAACATCTATAAATCTATAACATTCATATGTTTTCTGATATTAATAATTCACTCAGTCTACTTGCTTATACCGTTGTGTTCTCATTTATCCCTGGTAACACTAGAGAAGGAAAGACAAAAAAAAAAAAATGGACAGTTAAGAGACTTCAACCAGCTGTCCTTGTAGCTGAATAAGTTAGATTTGGAAAGATGGGAGTAGAAATTACCGGTTGGCCTTAAAGTTTAGATTATAAATTGGAAGCAACTGGAGGCTCCCAGACACAACTTATCAAGGATGTTGTATAAGCTAAAAAAAAAAAAAAAAAAAAAATGCTGTTGAGCTTTTCTTTAACTATATAAACTCATAAATAATTTATATTTCTAAAAGAAAAAAGGAGAAATGGGATTGAACTATGCACAGTATTATGTAATTTGGTATTTTTCACATAACACTACAGCTCAGACATAAAGTATACATTATAAATAAATTTAATTCATTCATTTTAATCACAGCATAGTGATTTACTCACTTTATATTTATGGATTTAGATTGTTTCTAGGTTTTGTTTTGTTGGTATGGTTTGTGCTGTTTTGTTTTGCTGCTACAAATAATGTTACAGTGGACCTCTTTATACATATATTTTGCCAAATTGGTGAATATCTCTGTAGAATAAATATCTAGAAGTCCAATTGTCAGGTCAAAGGATAGGTAGATTTACATTTTTATAGATAATGCCGAAAGCTATACAAAGTGCATCAATTTAAACCTTCAGCAGTGCATATCTAGTGTTTCAATATAATTTTCTTGTGTATTAGGTAATATCAGTGTTTTAAACTTTTACCATTTTGATGTATAAATAAAGCATTTAGGTTAAATTTCTTTATGGGGCGCCTGAGTGGCTCAATCGGTTAAGCCTCCTACTTCGGCTCAGGTCATGATCTCACGATTCGTGAATTCAAGCCCTGGTCAGACTCTATGCTGACAGCTCAGAGCCTGGAGCCTGCTTTGCACTCTGTGTCTCCCTCCGTCTGCCCCTCTGCCACTTGCACTCTGTCTCTCGCATTGTCTCAAATAAACATTTTTTTTTTAAATTTCTTTAGTTATGACTGAGTTTGAACATTTTCTTATGTTAATTGAGCATTGGTGTTTTTTGTCTTCCTGTACATTTTTTGGTTTTGTCATTTTTTGTCATTTTCTCATTTCCTATCAAATTATTTTAAGATTTTATTTATATAATTGTTTAATATAAAAAAGTGTTAGTCCTAGAATATCATGTAGGTTATAGTTTTCTCAGTTATCATTTGTGTTTTAACTTGGTTTATGATAATTTGGGGAGTGGGTAGGGGTTTGAAATTTTACATAAATTTATCAAATTTTTAATGATTTTTTTTTTTTTTAGTTTTAATTCTCTACCTCTGGAATGTAAGGGGAAAAAAAAGTCACATATTTTCCTTTTGTCCCTGTGTAATATCATCCTTCTTCTCTTTATATATTTATTAAACCTTCTATTTGGGATTTATTTTCATGTGAGATATAAGAAGGTGATCTAAACTTCTTTTTTTTTTTTTTTTTAGTCATTAGCCAGTTGTCCCAACAACATTGCTATATAATTTACCTTTTGTTCACCTTTATCATGTAATAAATTCCCTTAAGCCTTTATCTCTGTGTATGATTTCTCTTTGCATTGATTTTCTGATAATCCAGTACAAAGTAATTTAAATATTATAGTTTAATATGTTTTAATATTTAGTAGTGTCAGTTTCCCTTCATTATTATTTTCATAGTTATTCTAACTTTTCTGCATGCTTTCATTTTCCATAAAAAATTTGAAATTATCTTGGTACTTGGATTGAGATTATGCTAATTTCATAGATTAATTTAGTGGGAAATGCTATCATTTCAACGTTGAATCTTTACATAAGCCTAAATTATATATTTCCATTTATTCACTTTTAATTCTGTGGGGAAACTACACAGAGTATCTTTTTAATATATTCCTTTCCTATTTTCTCCATAACCTCTATAAGTTCTTAGAGAAAACTATGTTGTTCACCTAATGTCTAATATGTTTTGCTTTTCATTACTCATTCCATTTTCCTGATATCATTATTTATTTTCTCATTTAACCTTGGAAATTTCAAAATTCTGCCACAGTGAATTAATTCTTCCTAGTCCTGGAGACTAGCCTTTTAGCTATGGAAGGTGAATGACATAGTATTTGAATAATGACTAATGTGATAAACAGCGTAGAGCGGCTGCCTCTCATTGCTTTTTACTAGTGTACAATCATTACTAGTGCAGGATTGAGTGATTTGGGTGAAGTTTACTTAAGGATCACTGTCATTATATATTTATGAATAACTGCAAACACTATTTAGGATAAGCCATTCCCTGAGAATTGACATGCCACATCAGGGACTGGATGATAGAATTCCTAGGTCTGTGTTTATGGCACTAACAATCTGTTTCATAAGCCAGCCTGTGCAAGCTAATGATCATAGTCACTAACCATTCTATTCTCATTTTAATAAAAATTGCAGAGAGAGGAAAGAATAATAAGGGAAAAAAGGTGATAGATGTACTGCATAGGCTATCTGTAAACAAATAAAATTCATTTAGCCTTGTTTGGAGGAACAACAACAAAAAAAAATGTTCAAACCTCTAGTAGCAGCAACAAGACAGTGCCATTTATACTCATATAGTGCCCTGTATTCTATCCCTTTTTTGCAAAAGAGGAATAAAGGATATTCCTGAACAGAGTAATCAAATCCTCTGTTTTTGGTGGTGGTGATGTTGAACTTTAAGGGAGGGGGAGGTTGCCCTCTGAAGCTATTCAAATAGCCTAGTATTCTTTTCCATTACCAGAATGTTTATTTTGTCAGTAACAATTATAGCTACCATGGAAGGTACTGTGATTTTGTGGGACACAGAGAAACAAAAGATTAACTTAAACTATTGTCACTGAGCAGGCTAAACAGCATTCTAAGGGTCAGACATCAACAGTCTGTCTGCTCCCCCAACCCCATCTTACTCTTCCTCAATCTTTGTTCCTATGCCTGTTCCCTACTATCAAGACCAGCATTATCAACCTTGACACATTACAATACTGTTATTTATGAGAAATTTATATTTGGTTATTGAGATGACCAAAATGTATTTCTTAATATATGTGGTTCTCTCCAAGGTTCCAAGCTCACAGCAATTAAAACCCTTGGAATTTCCAGTGATCAGGGCACTAAAGGTATTTTGTTATGTTAATGAAGGTGTCTTTTGGACCCCACCCAAGCTCTAAGGTTGGTTTCCTGGAGGACCAACCATCTGATTAAAGGATCAGAGAGGGGTTGGAGGTTGAATCAGCCAATAGCCAAAGAGTTAGTCAATTATGACTAAACAATGAAGACCCCATAACACACAAAAGTAATGAGTATGGAGAGCTTCTGGGTTGGTGAACCTGTGGGTAGAGATTGGAGAGAGTGGCTTGTCCTTTTCCTGTACCATATGTATCTCTTAATTTGTTGATTCATATCCTTTATCATATGATTTAATAAGCTGGTAAACCCAGATTTTTTTCCTGAGTTATATGAGCTGCTTTAGCAAATTAAAAGAATCTAAGAAGGACATTATTGGAATTTTTAATCTGTAGCCAGTTGGGCAGAAGAACAGGTAACAGCCCGTGGCTTGCAACTAGTGTGTGGGAGAGGGTAGGAAGGGAGGGGTCATCTTGTAGGACTGAACCCTTAAATTTTGGAATCTGATGCTATTTTCAGCTAGATAGTGTCAGATTTGAATTGAATTCTTGGACACCAGAAGGGACACCAGAAGGGTGTCCAAGAATTACTTGGTGTTGTTGGAGCTGGGTGCCCACACAATGAAATTTGGTCTGGGAACCCTTAAAAGAGAGGCTAATAAGTGGGTTTAGTCATAGAACAAGGTAAATGAAATTCTTTTTGGATATTTACTGGGAGTCTGATCTGTTGTAGATTTGCATATTTCCATAAACAAAGCCAGAGCTGGTTAAAAGTCTGGTGACTTTTGTTATCTGAAACATTGTGATGTAATATCACCTACTAAATGGTTCTCCTGGTGTTCTCTTAGGAAAAAAAGATTGGGAAGGCTGAAGAGATGAGTATCAAACTATGTCCCCTCCAGCCTTTTCTTATTTTACTAATGTAGGATCACCACAGTATCAGGGTGGGAGGAAGGTGGGGGGCCAGGGATACTGAATAAGATGCCCTTACACTACACAAGAATAGTGACATTCTAAACCAGAATGTTTGTGGGCTTTCTGTTGCTCAGGATGGTAAGGAATCTTTTTTGAATGATTACACTGTGTAGTTGTTGAGATGCTAGCTAGCAGGAATGGGAATCTCACATGGAGTTTGTAGTTTCTCAGGAATAACTAAGAAGCATGTAGTTAATTAAAAAATGGGAGAAAATACAGAACTATCCATCATAAGGACACTGGATGAATTGTAAGAATAATTTGGGAGTTGGCAGTCCTCTCTGTTGGACATATGGGGCAAATATTTGGCAATCCTATCTAAGGATATTCCTTTAGAGAACATACAACTCTCTTTTCCCTCACCTGGCAATGCTGTGAGTCTACTTTCTTGGAATCTTGTAGGACCTAAGACTGTATAAAAATGTATTTCAATAACATAAATAATGCAGACATAAACCAGAGAAAAATACCTTCTGATTGTCCCCCAGCACTGTGCCAGCTAAGTCCCATGATATAGTCTTTAAAATTAGACATTTAAGGAAACTTAGGCTTAGCAGCCCAGAGCAGACTCCAGAATAACAAGAAAGCTATTACATCACTTTTTAATTCTCCACACAGTGTGATCCTAGACAAATATATCTCATCTCTTTCCTTTTTCACATGTAAGGTGATTGATAAGTAAATCTAATCACATTACTAATATCCCATCCATGATTTCCTTTCTTCTTAGAATAAAGGTGGAACTTCTTAAATGGGCCAAAAGGGTCTTGCATACTTATATAGTCAGGTTTCTACCAATATCTCCAATCTCCTGTCCTACAGGCTCTTTTTTACTTTCTGGTATCCGGCCACATTCGCCTTCCTTAGCCTCATATACTCGTGTTACTTCCTACCATCACAAGGCATTTATTTTCATGTGACATGTCCTCTACTTTTCCTTCTTTTGCTCTTTACTCTAAGATGCCATTTAGGCCTTGGGCTAAGCATTTTTTTGAAAGACCCTTGAATGTGGCTGGACAGGTCAAATAACATAACAGATTTTCAGAATGTCCAATACTTTTCTGTGGTGGCACTTCTCACTGTTGCATTTTCACATTTATTTGCATGATTTGATCCTTGTCTACTTATCCCTAGACTCTAAACAAATTTGAGAAGAGCAAATGTGCCTGTGTTGTTCACTATTGTGTCCCTAGTGTCTATGATGGTTACCGGAATAAAGTAGGTACCCCCAAAAATGTGTCAAATGAATGTTGACTTTTAACTCATGTCTTTTGTCTCCATCGAAAATGCGTAGGTCTTTGGGGATCCGGTAAAAACTCCTGCAGAAATGTTTTGCTGCCTTGGCTGCAGAGATAATATAGGATGTGGGTATTCTTTGTTGCTTTTAATTCACACCAGCAGCTGAGCTGAATGAGAGATGCTGAATTCAAGAGTGGTGACTGTATACAAAAAGAAGCAATATAGTGTAATAATTTCTAAGATAACACTTGAAAATCATCAAGAAAGGAACAACAAAATAAACTTTTCAAAGAATCATAGAATGTTAAATCTGGAAGGAATGTACAGTATCATGTAAGAATAATCTTCATCTTTTAAAAAACGAGAAAGCAGAAGCCTAGCAGTGGAGAATTAGGACAAGAATCAAAATGTTCCTCACATGTAATTCATACTCTCTTTGTCACACCATTCTGCTTTTCTAAAAAAATAGTCACTCTCTTAGATACTTAATCTTTAAAAAAGAAATTGGGAAAAAAATCAGTGGAATTCATATTCTACAAAAAGATGATCTGTAGCCCTGTTTTTCTCTTCCATAGAAATGCAAAAATAATAACAATAACAATATTATCTCTGAAACATATTATGTGTAGAATGGCAGTATGGCAGTCACCCAAAAAAGCTTTTACTGTTTCTAGAATATTTGTTTGAATACATTAAAACTATTTTTTAATATATAAAAGGCAGTTCCTCTCTCTGCGCCCTTTAAATGAGAGGGGGTGAATGACAGGGATGGGAATTATAAATCAGGACCCCATTCAGAAGCCAACCAATCACCTGGTCAGGGATTCCCTGGGCCTTATGGAAAGTTTCACTTTTGCAGCAAGCCAGTTTTAGGAGTCAATTTCTACCACGGTTTTCAGCATACACATCTAAATCTAGTTCTTGAAGCTATAGTAATTTGATGTCCCAAACTCTAAAGCTCTATTATTTCTATGTTAAAGCCAAAAGCTTTAACATTGAGCTTTATTATAGAATGACATCCCGCCTAGGACATCATATATAAACAATATAAAAAGAGAAAAGAAAAAGTCAATCACCTAAATCTTTTATAAGAATAAGGCAACATCTGATAAAGTGATTGTATGGTGAATATAATTTGGATGTTTTGGGTTAAATGCCCCCTCCATACACTTGCAGACATACATCTTTGAAAAAAAGACTAGAAGGAAAAACAATAGCATGATTCTTGTGGATATTTTATCTCTGTATTCTCCAAATTTAGTTCTTATTAATTATTTTACAATGAAAATTACTTTTTTCAATATGTCATTTAACATGGCAAAGAAACCAGAATAAAATCCCCTTCCCATATCAAACTTTCCATTGCAAATCTACTAATTGAGTTTTGGAGATTTTGTTCTTTGCCAAACTCCAATTCAACCAGGGAAGTTACAGTAAGCTATTACAGGGATAGGGCCCAGAGAAAGCATTCAAATAGCAAAGCATGTTTATCATAAATTACTCTTAACCAGAGGTGGATTTATTGTCAGACTAATGATGCATAAGCTCCTCATTTTCATGAGCTTCTTTCTTCCTAGCCCCTGGAAGGGATGTTGGTAATGTTGCATTCCTAATATTGAATTAATTTTCTGAAAGAGCCTCTTCCCCCAATGCATAAGTGTTCCACAAAATTTAATTCTGATCCTGCTTTTAATCAAGAGGGGGAAAAAAGTATAGGAAGCTCAATCTGGTGCTTTCTTTTGGCCATTAACTTGAATTTACGTGAATGAATGTCCTCTGTCTCATACTTTTGACACTTTGAGTCTTGAGTACCCTGTACAAGTCCTTGTCTGACTGTTCTTTTAGGTTATCTGTGAAGCCCCATCCACACGTGGTCCATCCAGTGATGATTGCTCTGTAATGAACTTATTCATCCCTAGAAATATCTGTTTATTGGACTTCTGCTTATTCCCCCCAAGTAGTTGATATATTTATGTCCATTTTTTTAAAGCAAAATGTATGAATTCTTGCATATGTTTACCTGCAAAGTTATGTTCCCCTTCCATATCCATGGCCTCTGGCTTTAGGCAATGGTCTGCTCCATTTACCAGTGCTGCCCTCAGGGACAATAAATCTGAGGGCAATATCTCAGTATGGAAGAGAGTTGGTAACCTCTGTACCCTCATGTTTCATAATGGCTTTCCAGAAGGCAAAAAAAGAAAATCAATTTATGACTCCTAATGGGATGTCCTTTTATCTTTCTCATGTCCTCTTATCTTTCTCATGTCCTCATGTTCTGTTTCTTTTTTCAAAGCTCAAGAGGGGTAGCAGCAGTTGAGGAGAAGTTCTGTATTACATTGAATCTCTGGCTCTGTCTTGGATCAACTTCAAAGGTGCCATATCTCTAGGGAAACATGAAAAGAATCCTCTATTTATAAAGAAAAAAAAACAACTTTACAAAGGCAGCCTTTAGTGGAGAAAGCTCCCTGGAAGATTCTCCAAAGGTTAATTCTTAAATTGAACTTGACATCGACCTGACACTAAAAGATGAAAATGGAGCTAGTGAGACACTTTCTTGCCAGGGACATGCCACTGTCTCGGCAGAGCTTCTGATGATAGGCCACATTTAAAGTAGAAATTTCTGTCTATACTAACTGGCAAGACAGAATGGTTCATGTAGCAACATGGCCAGTGGAAGCCATTCTCCCAAGGGAACCAGACCTCTCTGTCCAAGGAGCTAAGTCTTTTGGAATATTCTTCTTCTCCTCTTCTTCCTCCCCCTCCTCCTCCTTCCTCCCCCCCCTCCTCCCCCCCTCCTCCTCCCCCTCCTCCTTCTCCTCCTCCTCCTTCTCCTCCTCCTCCTTCCTCCTTGTCCTCCTCGTTGTTGTTGTTGTTATTGTGGTTGTGGTTGTTGTTGTTGTTCTTCTTCTTTTGTTATTCCCTAAGTTCAAGGTGAAAGGAGTTGAAGTTCTTTATTATTTTTAATCTTCCTGTACCTTCCTACCAGGCATAGTAATTCTGCAATAATAGCTCAACATAAATGGATCTAACATCAAAGCTACCCTCTGATAAAGGTATGTATTAGCTGTTGAACACTTATTATGTGTCTCTGGTTCCATTTCTGTAGAGATTATGTATATATTGAGAATATATATGTATATATGTGTGTATATATATGTGTGTGTGTGTGTGTGTGTGTGTATATATATATATATATATATATATTTCCCATATAATTTCCATTCACACTAATTTGAATTTCACACTTAACTCCATGAAGCAATATTGCTCTTTCCCATTTTTCCAACTGAAAACACTGAAGCTTAGGTAAGTTCTACGACTTGTTCAAGATTTATTTAGTAAGTAGTAGATCTGGGGTCAAAAAGTGACACAAGCACATGTCCCATAATGCAAGTATGATTTTTTCCCCTTTGCCACCAAATAACATGTAACAGGGCATGACTATTGACAGAGAAAGGATCAGCCATATTATGTCAGTACTACACTTACAGAAACCAGTTAACAGAGGAAAACCCTGACAGTCATGCAAGCTTGTGTGAGAATCATACTGGAGAACTGGACACTCCTAATGTTAGTGCAGTGGTGGCACACAGAGAGGTCAAGTGTCATAATTAGAGCACTCCTATGCAAAGATTACATCTTCTGATTGCAACCCAAATCCACCTGTACTATTGAGAATTTCTGTTATTGCCAATGACAGTAATTTACAGGACTTCTGAAAGAAAAGGAGAGAGAAGGGAAGATGGGATATTCTATCTAGATTCAAAATCAGAGTGGACTGTGGCAGGTATTGACCTGAAGGTATTTATTGTACCAGTTAGTGACAATAAATAAGAACATGTGGGGATGAAGTTAAAGCCCACTAGGTTACATTGTACATGCTGTGTGGGAACCTGGGAAAGACAGGTGTGAGCAAATTATGGCTGGCTCAGCAGCTTCCTAGAAGATGGTAGATTCAGAAAACCTTCAGACTGGTAGTTATGCCTTGAGCTGTATCTAATGAACACTGCGTCCCACAGTCTTTGAGCTGAGCAGATAAAAAAAACTGTGGGCGTTAGAAGTGGGTTCAGTATTTGCTTTCATGACTCATTGCATAGCTCTTAACCTGTTGCAAATTGTGTTTAAGAATGAAGGACAAAGTATAACAGGAGCTTCCTAATATATGAGAATATTTGTTTTTGTATGCATTTTCAACTCCAACTCCATTTCTATGACAAATTCCCTAAAATGCAGTAAATAATTTACAGTGTTAGTATCACAGCAACAGCAGGTCTGTGTGGGTTGGCTGTCGATTTATATCTAAAATAAATGGCATCTTTCAGAATGAAGAATGGGTGCGGCAGGATGTGTGGTTCTGTATGCTCACTGTTCTCAGGCTATGTTTCTGTGCCAGAGTGTCTATGCAGGTGCACTTGACCGTGCCTACAGCTGGCACAATATGTCTGGTCTCTTCGTGAAACCCTCATTTAAAGAGTGCACATGGTGTAACGTTACAAACTCACCTACTTACATCTCACAGAAAGGAGGAAGTTCTTATGCCTGGATAGCATTTCTCTGGTGTAAATCCTCTGGTCTATCCCTCCCAGAGAATAAACCATCTATTGAGTTTTTTGCAGGGGGAGTAGAGGAGGAACAGGCATTCCCTAATCATAAGTGGGAAAGGAATTAGAAGTGATAGTGACTTCTTAAACAGAAATTCAAAAAAAAAAAATCCTTCTGTTTCAATTCTACTTTTACCTCCTTTCTTGTAGTTCCAGGTGCTAGAAATACCTAAGTCCTATAAGAGAGGAGTTGTTTCTGCAGGGCAAATCCGGCATCTCTTAGATTTCTGCTCTTTTAGTTACAATTAGGCTTTTTCAACCCCATTTACATCAATTACCATAGCCATTCTGCTTTATAGCCTCCAAAGTTTTGTTAAACTTTTGCCTCCTTTTTTCTTTGTGACATCTCTGCCTTTAAAATATCTTCCCCCCCTTGTGTCATTTTAGTGACATTTTGGAAATAAGCATAAGTAGTTTTGTGTTCAACTTGCCATCTTTAATAATCAGGAGTGTGTTTTATTCTTTAGCTTGTATTTCTTAAATTGTAATTTTTCTTTGGGGACCTGCTATTATACTATAGGATAAATTGCCCTGAATTTTGGTGATGCAAGAGAGAGTCGGTCTAGATGAGTTTTTGAAAATGCATTTAATTCCTCACTGGCCCTCTATGAACAGCCACTGAGAAGCCGCAGATGAAATAGAAACTATTGATTACCTCACCCTTAAACAGACCAAAATTTCTGGAGCTAGACCTGGGACTGGGGATTGTCTTTATTCTCAAAAATATATGCATCCCTTGTTACTAGGCTAGGAGATATAATAGATCATTTTTGAAATGACTGTTCTCATTCAATTTACTACCCATGTCCTCAACTGTAAAGAAAGGATTCATGTCATTGCTTTGATCCTGAGGATAATTGTATAGTGTGCCTTGATCTTTTGCTTGTTATATAAGGAACACTTGTTAGTAAATTCAAGAAGTGGAGCTGACCCGCCAAAACTTATAGAAATAATATCAACCAAAGTTACACATAATAAAGTTTGTGATAGTTGAAAACTGACTCAAGAAGAATATCTTATGGGGACACTGAAAACTGCAAAAATTGATTTGAGAAAAATTAGACATATGAGAAACAAATGGAACAAAATATAACTGAGAACAGCTAAAACTATATATAGTAATATCTCTTATTGACTAAAAATTTATAGAGAAATAAAATATTCTTGACAAAATTTAGATCTGTAAAAATGACTGAAAAAATTGGATTTGGTAGAATTAAGAAACACATCAAAGCACAAAAACCCTACATGTAAAATGCAGAAGCTCTAATTGATGGAATTCAATATGAACAAGGACCTTGATCTTTCAATTATTCATTATACAATCCACACAGAAAAAAACATTGGTCACAATAAACACGATTTTAATAAAGCAAAAATGAGAATGAAAAAAGATGGAAAAGGTTTAAAAGCGTCGTATAGAATATTGATCAAAAAATGTAACTGGTAAATGAAGTTTTCTTCAGAAAATACTATTTCTACAAAAAGTTAAAAGTGTTCATAGAATCTTGATTTCAATGTTTTTATGTGTAGCAAGGTTTAAACATTCTTGCTGTCAAAATCTCACTTTTCCTTAACACGTTCTCAGGCTACTATTTATTCATGGCTAGAATATTTTTCTCTACAAGTAACGCGATATGAAGGCACAGGTAGAAAAGTGCAAGAGTGTGTGGTCTAACTCAGTGCATGGCATGGAAGCTCACTACAATCTCAGCTCTATGACTCTGTTTGAGAGAGAAGTGACTTGGATCGTGTTTTACATACAATAGGACTTTAGTAGTGTTTGTTGAAAAATGTTTTACTGAATTACCTCGGTAGGATATGTTCAGTCCTTGATCACAATTTGTTTGTGGCCCAGGTCATTGTTCTCTGCTTGTTGATACATTTTTATGTTCCCCAGTTCTAATTACTTCTACTTCCAGCCTGTGCTCAGCTGAGGTTCCCTCCCCCCTTGCAACCTGACCCACAGGCTATCTCCTGATTCCCAGCAGACCTCAGACCTGGTGAAGTTTGTCAGCTTCAACTCCCAATTTAACCTCTTTGTTTAACAAATCTGCTTCAAGACTCGTTTTGCCTTTTACCTTTTTTCTGTTCATCGGCCCTTGTATAGTATCCAAACTTTGAGCTAGATACTAGACAGGCTAAGAGTTGCATGAAAATACATAATAAAAGATCAGTTATAAATCTATAAATAGCAGTAAATAATAAAATAAAAGCAATCCCACAGTCCTAAGGAGAAATTAGGAGGTGAATACTGTCAGCGTGTAAGAGTTGCATGAAAATACATAATAAAAGATCAGTTATAAATCTATAAATAGCAGTAAATAATAAAATAAAAGCAATCCCACAGTCCTAAAGAGAAATTAGGAGGTGAATACTGTCAGCGTGAATCATGGTGAGATGGATTATCTATGCTCAAGAGTGAAATAGCCTGCACAAAGTCCATTTTGGGCAGCAAACCCATGTTTCATGAGTCAGGTTTCAAAGTGGCTTCACTTTTTGTTTGAGATGCAATCCCAGGACACGAAGGACACCTGTGTGCAAAAGCAAATATATAAATGTATCCTGTGCCAAATATCAGTTATTTGAATTGTGTCACTGTGGGTTATATTCATTGCTTTGTCCTTCCACTCATGAGAATCTTTGAAGATTGGCTCTTTTTAAAACTTTTTTAATCTTGTAGTAAATATGTACATGTTAAGGAAACGTTATGGAAAGAAGACATCCCTTAAGTGGATATTTATGACTGCTTTGTAAACAAGTGTGGGTTTAAAAAAAAAAAAAGCTGTTTGTGAGAATGTTTGCACTGTGTTGTTAGCAGAAGGAAATTAAAAAAAAAAACTTGCAATATTTTTAAACAGTCAATTCACAGTTCAAGAAAAATACAATATGTAAAATAAATTAAAAAGCATTGCATTCTACTGGATAGAGATACTTATAAGAAAGCAGAACTTAAAATTTGAAAGAGCATTAGAGATCAGTTAGGATAATTTTCCTATGTTAAAATAAAATTGAGACCCAAATAGGTAAGAGGACTTACCTAAACCCAGGAAGCTAATAAATAATTGTCTATTTTCTAGGATGAACATATTGTATGTAACGATCACTTTTCACTTAAAATACATATTATTGGTAATTCACCTTCTGTTACCTAAAGCAAAACAAAGTGTATAGTTAATGAGTCATCTCAGAATCTGGATGAATTTGTGAGACAAAGGAATACAGGTAATCAAACTGAATGAGCATTTAATATATGCCAAGCACTGTGCTAAGTTCCTTATTTTGTGCAACAATGGAACAATTCATATATTCATATACTTACTGATGAGGGGTTTTAGTGTTGAGAAAGTTCATGTAAATTTATCAAATGCCCTGAAATAAATATTGGAGTTAGGATTTGAACCTAGATCTCTGCCTCCCAAGCACATTCCATTAAACCACAGTGCTGGGAGATAATTCTCCATAATTCTGGCATTTCCACATGTCTTCTGAGCCACTGGAAGGACTCTTGCTTTACAAACAACTTTGGAAGCTAGGGTTGGTATCTCTTTAAAGATAGAGATCCTTATAGACCTTCAAAGATAGTAAAGTCTCCCACCTTTCCCCAGAGAAGATTTGCTTACCTTCTAGGGGGAAAAAAAACACAAAACAAAACAACAACAACAAACCCTAATCTTTCTCTCCAGAGGGTAACATGGGCCAGTTTGACAGCAGTTCCAAGATTAGCAATGTCCGGAACTCAGTGTTTCCAACTGTGATACAGACCTGAGTGTGCAACACCTGGCGGGGATCATTCCACATAGCCCCCAGGGAAGTTGGGGGGGGCAAGGGAAATTGATGTGAACATACTGTGCCATAAGTAAGAAATTGTCCCAACTGATGTTGGTTCGTTGTTTTCTTACCAAATTATGGAAGTATAGTGAGTAAATTTTAGGAGCTGCTTGACCACCTGACTCACACTACTCTAAACCATAAATTTGCCTGCCAAACTTGAATAAAGAGATTGCATTTATTACCTGACAAAGTCTGTGCTCACACAGACAAATCATTTAATTGAGAAAAAATATATGACATTTCTTGGGCCCATTGGTTATAGCTCAGACTCCATGGAACTCATTAAAAGCCAAGGGAGACAAAATAACAAGCATTAATGAGATACACTAACAAGAGAACAGCAGTTATTTACTAATTTAATTTAGTTAATTTGCAATTTGGTTAATTTCTAAAAAGCTCTAATTTTCTTTATAATTCAGTGCTGTTTGTTATCATATAAGAAATTGTTCCCTGAGCATTTCTTTGGTACTCTCAATCAGGAAGTTGGCTACTATTTCTAATCAAATGCCCACCTTTCGCCAACTTTGTTCTTTTTATGCTACCTCATCCCAGCCTTCTTGGCCAAAAAAAATCATCCACTTCTATTTACACTTTGAATTATTGGGAATAGAAAGTCAGTATTGTAAGCATCTCTACCACATGAGCCAGTTGACAGCTAAGATGAATATACTAAAAATTATTTAATCTTTCCCCATTAAGAAAATAATTCAATTCTCATAATTGTTACAATTGTCTTTTTGTGAATTCCTTTGTATTGTATAGAATCTTCCAACATTTGTAGCCTCTAAATCTGAAAACAGAATGCTAGAAGCATTGTCACATTCACGTGGTCACCAACCAGCCTGTGAAATAATGCATATATATGCTGCTTAGAGTAAGCCTTGGCCCTTTCGGCTACCAGCTCACATAGTTCTATTGAGTGGTGTCTGTTCATCTGCATGAATATGTGCCTGCTCTGCCCAAACCTGTTGCTCCTCCACTGCTATGTTGGATCTGATGAGTTTGTGACCCCCACTTGCCTGACCTTCCCGTGGTCAACTGAGCCCTTTGGAGCAATGGTTTTTAAAGAGAACATAGAGAAAAGAAGTATGTTTAAACAGCTGAATGAAAGGCAATTCTCCAGTCTTTTCAAAAACAACTATGATAAAAGAAAGTTGACTATGAGGGGCAGGGAGAACTTTCTGCGTGTCAATAAGAATTTGTGGTTAAGTTCTTCTCACTTAAAATTTTGCTTGTATGAATCAGACCATGGTAAACTGAAGCACTCTACTTCTATTCCATGCCAGGATAATTAACTAGTTTTTTTTTATTGTGGTGAAATTAAAAAAAAAAAGACAGTCAAGACATGGGAAATGAAAGTCACAGTTATTCTTTCTTTGTTTTCTGTTTATACCTTTGTGCCAGGGGGTGAGGCAAATTAAAGATATTTGGTCATTGATTTCATGGTATCCTTGCAAGACAATGGAAACTAATTATTTTATAGATACTGTTGGAGAGAAATATTTCCCTCTACCATTCAGTGTTCTCTGACTGGTCTAAGAATTAAACTGACATGGGACAGACTAACTGCAGAAAATCAAATTGAATTTCTTATGTGTGAGGAATCCATCTTACCATGAGATTACAAAGACAGTAAGATGAAATGAGGTACACATGTCATGCTGAACTAAGAAGGGGGTAGGGGTATGGGACTTCAAAGGGATGGGAAGTAAGTCATAGGAAGATGAAAAAGAATAAGTGTTTGGTAAACAAATGTTTGCTGAGCCATACAGAAACAATGGGACACACAGAAGAATTTTAACAAACAGACTTTGCTAAAGTTCCTCCCTGTGTACCGTACCTAGTTTGTATTATACTATAGTTATCTATGGTGTTAACTGCCTTCCTGGGACAGGTCCTCTATCTAAATTTCTTTTTTTCTTTTTTTTCAACGTTTTTTATTTATTTTTGGGACAGAGAGAGACAGAGCATGAACGGGGGAGGGTCAGAGAGAGAGGGAGACACAGAATCGGAAACAGGCTCCAGGCTCCGAGCCATCAGCCCAGAGCCCGACGCGGGGCTCGAACTCACGGACCGCGAAATCGTGACCTGGCTGAAGTCGGACGCTTAACCGACTGCGCCACCCAGGCGCCCCTATCTAAATTTCTTTTAGGCAGTTAGGGGGAAGGTCAGAGTTTCTTCCTGAGTCTTTTAGGACTTGATTTTTTTTTTTTTTAACTCAAAATGATCTGAATACCAAAGGTGTACGTCTTGGGCCAACTTGTTCTGAACGCCTACAATACTGAGAGAAGTAAAGAGGCCTCAATGTAGCTTGCATAAGTCATTGGTAGTGAAATCCCAAAACTCAGTTTAATTTTATAATTGTTCACGGATTTAAGTCAAGTCCTACAGAAGACCCCTTCGAGGAAGGGGGCATGCCATTACGCACACTTTGATGCATTGGTGCTTTTTGGTGTTTTGTGACCCTTTCAGAACCAAGATTTCCAAAAAGGCATGGCAAGGTCTGAGCAAAAATAAATAAAGTGAAATAAAATAAAATAAAATAAAATAAAATAAAATAAAATGAGGGATTATGAAATTTATGTCAGAAACAAAAACAAGGAGAGCATTTAACCACGTGACTGACTCACTGGAATAAAGTGTTATTGTCAGCACCTCATATTTTCAAGTTTTTAGAAATATCACAAAAAAAGACCTTTCCAAAACCCATCAGTTTCTCATTTGATAATGTAGAAAAGTGCCCTGCAGTGTCTGTTAGAACCATCATGCTTGTCATCACCTCACCAAATTCTCTCTGTCCTCCCCTGAAATAGATCTTCCTGGGAATGTAGCTCCCTGTCAGGATCCGGGAAAAGAGGAGGTGAAGAAATTGGTATAAGGCTGTCAATAAAACTAAGAACCATGCTAGGTGATTGTAAAATGGTGGAAGTAAATTTTATTTCATAGAGCTCCATGAACAGGAAGGTGTGAACAGTATAGCAGTTTAGCTCAAGTAAATCCCAAAGAGCATATAAGTGGGTACAACAGTTGATGATAAGCAATATGCCAAACATAAATAAATAAAGACCATCTCTCTCTTCCAAAGGTAAAATGGTTAAAAGAATTAAAGAATCAAAATAGGTTAAGCCAAAAATGCTGAGCCAAAACTAACAAAGGAAGTCCCAGTTCCAGTATTGCTGTACTGTGCTTTGATGTCTTCTGGGTATGTATACTAGAACTCCTTCTGGGTTAACACACGCACACACACACACACACACACACACAGAAACGTGTATATAATTCCGTCCCTGCCAAGTTCACCCAAAAAGCACACAGGAAAAACAGCTGGTTATGAGCACATGAAACCGTCTCACGACAGAGCATTCATCAAGCCCTGCATCAGGGCCAGCAGAGTAAGTTAGTGGCAAGACCTCAGTAATGAGAACTGGAGAGTGGAAAACCCTGTGCGCTGAGAGCTCAATAATTAATCAAAGCAAAAAATTCTAACAAAGGCAGCAGCCACAGCAGAACACAAAGGAAGCATTTATGGAGCTAGGGCTAAATGTAGGAAGAAAAGGAAAGAGGAAAGAAGCTCAAAAGCCATGTTGCCTGTGAATGAGAATGTCAGATGGCTAAATATTTGACTTTTCAAGATTCCCAAGAGCTCGCTGGAGCAGAAATTCATGCTATACATGAACTGTGTGAACCTTCTCTTTCCTTCAATACACTTGTATACAGAGCTTAGGAGTTTGATGTGGCGGGGATTTAATGCTCAGTGCCCCTAAGGCCTGGATGCTTTAATGAGAGCTGGCGTGACAGCCCAGTGAAGAGCCAGCCTAAGGTAGGCTTTTTACCACTTATCCCCTGACACCTAGTAATTCTTAGTTTTCTGTGTAACAACACAAGCAAAGCACACATGCATGTATATTTTATTCATATATTCACTCACCTATTAATCAATAATTATTGAGTAACTACTATGTGTAAGACTAAGGCCAGCATCATACAGACAAGAGACAGAAGTATACATCAGAGTCTCAGCTCCTAAAGAAGATATACAAGATTAGATTGAGCTTAATGCCATGAGAGAATTGGAACATAAAGCGACATGGAAATTCAGAAGAAGGCAAAATCAATTCTTATTTGGGAGAAACCAGAAAAGGCTCCAGGGAGGATATGGCAGTGAAATTGAAACTCAAAGAAAGTTCGTGATTCTCTAAGGAAGCGCTGATAATCTCAACAAAACTCAAGACAACAGAAAAAGGAGAAGTCATGCATAGTTGTGTTGTCTTCAGTCCTGTGAAGCTGTTCTTTCATTTTTCTGTCCTATATGGTCACATTTATTCCCCATTGCATTGTAAAATAATTGGAAACTACTGAACAACTAACTGTGCTTGAATTGTATGTTTCAACAGAGAATGACTACCAGAAAAAGCAAATGGGAAAACTGGGTAGCACTTTTTTTTATTTTGTTAGAGTAAGCATTTTTTGACAAACTGAATTTGTTACTAAGTATGCAGAGAAGTGGAAGATTCCTTTTGAGTTATTCAAATGGCCACATGACCACTTGAAACCATTTTGGGGGGTACCTATCTTAATTAACTTCGTCAGAGATGACATAAAATGGCAATCTCTCCTCTAAGAATCTGGATTTTGTGAGAAGACTATATATTCACTATATATATTCACATGTAAATTAAGACCAAAGATGTTCAACTGCTAGATGTCACTTTACAGTTTATAAAAGATTTTCACAACATCTTGTTCAAGTCTCATAATTCTATGAAGTAGATTGGGCAAATATCATTATTATCTTTATATAAGGTAGAGGCGAGGGACCTGTCTTAAGTCTAGCAACCTGTCTAGAAATGTGACCACTCCAAATATATTCATATTAGTTTGGGTATTTTTTTAGTGAGAACCAATAGGGGTCATCCAACTTTCTTTTCATTTCAGCAAATATTTCTAACATTATCTAGCCATCTTAAAGTCTCTATTTCTGACAGATCTTGGCATTGTATGGACAAGGGATTAGGCAGTGGTTGCTTTTCAGGTTTTTCTCAAAAGTCTTAATCATACTTCACACCCAGATGTGCTCTCCAAAGGTGGCAAATTGAGAATTATTCGATGGTAATATGGCCTACATAACCCAAAGTCGTCCTTTCCACCTTTTTTTTTTTTTTTCCAGCCAGGGATGTTGTACAACTTGAGATGTCTGTTAGAGGGCTATGGAGGATATTGTTACACATGCATTAAAGTGTTGGCTGTATTCTGTATGTGTGTGTCCAGATTGCATTTTAGCCTGCTAATATGTACTGTAATTACCTTTAGCATGGATCCTGAAAAAGAACTCAAACCTAGAGGGTCCCCACCTCTAATTTCATCAAAGTCCCCTTGAAGTTATTGGTGACAGTGATGCATCCTTGATTTTGTATTCTCAAAACCCATGCAGAATGTTGGGTTACTGCATGTACTTGCAGGGCATGCTGACTTACAGTAGCTATAACACATATTCAGCATAACCTCTGTTTCTGTATTGTGAAAACCTATCTGTTGGGGTATATCAAATTGCCATAGGCATGTTATGATGCTCTCTGATGTGGATTAGGAGATTTTTCTGTAGTGAAAAAATGGCCAGGTGTACTTTCATTTTTTTATTCTATTTTATTTTATTTCATTTTATTTCATTTTATTTATTAATTTGGCTTCCTCCAGTTCTCCCAGAAGCCCAGGGAAGTTCCAAAGGCCTCTGAAGCCTTGCAGAGACTCTGGGGTGAGAGCTCAGTGAGAGCTTTTCCTTTCAGGAACTAATCAGAGGGCAGAGGGCTGGCATGGGTGTCTCTCCCCCTGCTGGGTGTCTCTGTTGGGTGCCTGTGGGGATTTATTCTGGGAGTAGGACCACCTCGTGGGCAGTCTGGCCAGTCATTTTTCTTGGACTGAATGCTTTGGTAGCTGCAAAAGTGCCACCCATGGGAGTCACCATTTCTGAAAGGGGAAAAAAATGTGTTTCTCTGGAGTCTTGAAAAAGATTCTGAATCTTATCCCAATCCTAGAAGAAAACACTTCCACTTTCAACATTTTGCAATATTGATCAATACATGCTGTGAAAATTTAGCAGAAGTTAGGGTCACAGGAATTATTTGAAGGATTATGCAATTCTACTTCTCTAAAAAACCTTTAAAAGACAGCAGAGAGGGATTTCCCTCCTGCTAAGAATGATAAAGCTACTCTTCAATTATGAAAATCACACATAGTTCTCTACCCTATCACAAAGGATTAGCATCAAACTGGAGAAAGATTAAAAAAAAACCAACAACAAAACCCGTTTCTATTCCCTTTCTCCCCATCAGTCAGCCTCTTCTATATATTTACTTTCTTCTTCTTTTTTTTTTTTTTAACTCAAGTTCATATTTTGAACCTAGGGCATGCCTTGTGAGATAATGGAGACTCCCTACAGGGTGCAGTTGGCGACAGATCTCACTGCCTTGCTGTCTTTCATTTTCTTTTCCTGATAATCTCTAGACTATGGACTAAACATCAGAGATCATTTTTCATAATAAAGCTTATTCTAGGGCAGTTTATCTTTTACCCCTTGCTTTAAAATTCTTTGGTTGATTGTGCTCCTGATGGAAAATATTCAAGCTGTTAGCTTTTCAAAAGATGAATTTAAGAGATTAAATTAGAGTGAGGAGGAAGGAAGATACAGTATAATTGATAATTAGGTGAACTTCACTCTAGCCTCCTCAGGATAACTCTCTGGGCTTTGAGGTAGATTTTGGAGAGTAATGAGTTTTTATCCAAAACCCACTTTGTAGCCAGTCGGGGGCTTGTTCTCTCCTCTCAGTGTGACCTGCCTTTGGTAAAAGGCTTATCAGTGGTAATGGGCCAGCCATTCACCCCTACTCCCCATACTGCTGCTGTCTGCTGACCCAGGCCATGCACCACCATTGAATAATGAGGTGAGGATCAAATAGAATCTGGTCTCATCAACCCACATAAAGCCAAGAATGGGAACATTTTCACAAATTATTCAGGGACAGCACCTGAATTTCTGTCAGCTAATTGGATAAATTAGGGGAAGAAGGAGGATAGAACCACCCCCCCCCCCCTCAGTTATTCAGGTGGTCTTTTCTGGTCTTAACTCCTTTCATAAAGATACAGCCTAAAATCCTATATAACCTTAATTAAATTTAAGGTTATACTTTGGCTTATTTTGAATGCTGGGCAGGGATTCTCCTGATTATATCATTACACAAATCATGCCATATCTCTTGTGGCCAAATACCATGAGAGATGACAACCTTAAGGCCCTTGGAGCTATATGAGGAAGGACCTTAAGTATGTTTTACCATTTTGACCATGAATCACAATGAAATCCATAACTAAATAGATTTAAATAGTTACATGACCTGCAATTTAGCTAGTGTTTAAAAAGCATAGGCTCTGTAGCTACCTCCTTTGGCTTCAAAACCTGCCTTGACCATTTTTGGCTATGGAGCTCAAGCAAGTTACTTTTCCTCTTGGAACTTCAATTCCCTCATTTGCAAAAATGAGCATAATAATATTACTTACTTAGGTTGGTTACTATGAAGATGGAATGATATAGAACTGAAGTGGCTAGATCTGATTCGCCTACTAGAATTTTTTGTTGTTGTTGTTGATCTGGTCTTTAATTAAAGAGTCATGCATGGGGGGCGGGGGGTGTGCCTGAGTGGCTCTTGGTTTCGGCTCAGATCGTGATCTCACGATTCGTGAGTTCGGGCCCTGCATCAGGCTCCACCCTGATAGCAAGGAGCCTGCTTGGGATTCTCTCTCTGCCCTTCCCCTGCTTGTTCTCTCTCTCTCTCAAAATAAATAAACATAAAAAAAAATTTTTTTTAAAGAGTCATGCATGGTCTTATGTTCTAGTTCCATGTACTTGATTGAAAATTTCACAGCACAAACTTGCTGACGCTGAAAGTATCATTCCTAGTTAAGGCACAGTGATCTGTGAATCCCAAGGTATATCACAGGAGGTGGGCATCATGTGGTTGTGATATTAATATAAATACCACTTATGTTGTTTTTAACTCAAGATTGAGATGTGTCTCTAAGCAGCAGTTCTAGGGAAACTTTCAACTAGGAAACCCTAGGATGAGGGAGGTTTTGAGGAGTAGATAATAGGGAGCACTGCTCACATTATTGCATTCTTTAGAAGCGTTCTTATACTATGCTAATAGCACCTTCTAGGTCCCAATGCTCGTAGGATTCATTGTCATTAGTACAGAATCCCTTACTCTTAGATTGAAATCTAATTCTCTCCATACTTCTGATCATCCTCATCTCTTAATCCAATATTTACTCTCCCTTTACCCCTTCTTGAGAACAACCCCTCAGATTTTGGAATTATTTCCATAGATAGGAACAACGTTTCTTCCCTAAAAGCTCTATAGAATCTCTATACAGAGTCATTGTCACACAATACATAAACTAATTATTCACATCTGGCCTAGCTCTTGGAACACTGCCCCAATATCTCGCTATGTGAGCATTATTTCCTTTGAGTTGGCTTTGACCCCTTAAGGACATAATACTTAGCGGTTAGCATAGGTGTGTCAAGCCCTTTGTGTAAGTCTCTTAGTTCCATACCTACCTTAGGCCAACTGAATTGAGGTGCATGGTTTTTGCTCATGTTCTGTAGTATGACTTACTCTTTGCTTGCTAGCTTGCTTGTTTCCTTATTTGTTTGTGGGAGAATGGCTTCTCTTTCAGCCGGGTTCCTTTAAGTATCCCAACATTAATATTCTTATCAGTTAGGAGAAACTAGGTTATGCTACAATAACAAATAACTTCCCAAATCCTAATTTCTTAGAATAATAAAGTATTCCTTCAACTTAATCAGCATGTCTAACATGGGTTTTTTGTGATTCTGCTCCACAACACTCTCACCTCAGGACCCCAGCTGATAGAATAGCCTCTATCTGGAACATTGCCATTAGTTGGGAAAACCGAATCATCTTACTTTAGTAAGATGGGAGTGTATAATCTTCCTACAAAGAGGGGGCATTGTATGTAGGTTACCGATGATGAGTGAGCAGCAATGTGAGTTGCCATTGTACTAAAGGAGGGTTCTGTAACTATAGGAAAGACTCTAATGCAGACTTGAAATTCTTCAGATTCCAAAAACAGGAAGCTCAAATTCAGACTTTCCATATTCCCAAAGGACACAAAAAAATGGTAAAATCCAGCAATACATAAATTGTAGTTTTTGTAAGTTAATAGTGAGGTAAGCTTACCCTTTATTATTAAAAGAATTCATATCTTTGAAAATCTTTGAAAAAGGATAGTGACTATTAGAGGAAAATTACACACAGTTGCCCCTCATTTTACCTTATGCTTCATTCAACTACAAATGATCAGAAAAGCAAATCAAGATCATTCTCTGAATTGTGGATCTTTTTGATATTGTATAAAAATTTGGTATAAATACACCATCAAAAGCTGGGCTTGGTTATAAAGAGAAAGCACATATCCAATGAATTTATTCAGATCAAATGGGTATGGTGAAAGTTTTAAATAAATAACCAATAAGAAGAAAATACCTAGTAATAAAGTAGCTAAAACAATGAGAAGAAAATCTCATGTGAACCCATGGGAAATATAATGTTACAGTAGGAGAGCTGACAACAAAATTAAACTAATAAATGAGAAGTATACAGTATATCAATTCAGTAACTGCAGTGAATGCACTATTTTACTTTCCCAATAAAGTGGCTTATATGTTATCATTTTTTTTTAGAAATAGGAATAAATATTGAGATTTTTAAAAGCCAGAGCCTTTTCAAATTTTTTCGAAGAAATGAGAGCAATTTAATTGACTTTTGGGGGACCATAGAATATTTGTTTATTTTAGGTTTTATAGAAATGAAACTCAGATACTGCTGTAGTTTCAGTGAAACTGAAAGAACACTGAGTAATTTGGGCCTTGGTGAGACAATGCTGTATTCCAGTGAGAAGGAAAAATAATCAATTTCTATCTCCAAACCTCTTCAGTCATTCAGAGGCTTTGTTACTATGTCATATTTTTAGTTTAGTATGCATGAGAGATTAGTACTTAGTGTATAATTTGCCACTGCAAATAAAATAAGATACAATAAATAGTTCACAAATTGTGGCAGTCAATGGCAAATGGTTTACTTAAGGAATCACAAATCTCTGAGTTCAAATAGTAGACAAGGGAAATAGGAAAACATCAGAATAGATGATGGGATATGTGAGTTCACCTGTATTTGTGTTTTATCCTTGCCCAGCAAGGTAGAATGACCTCTTTAACTATTTATCCACCAAATATTCCTAGGAGCAAGTTGTTATAACAGATGTTTCTAATTCTATTTTGCATATAAGGAAAATGAAGAAGTGAGTTAGGAAGAACTTGAGATATAAAGAAGTTGACCAACAAAGTCTGAAAAGTTCATCTCTTTAACTCTGACATAATCCACCCAGTAGTCCAAATTCATCCTCATTGAACATAACCCAAGAGTGACTTGTAAAGTCTACCTTACTTATCTACAGTTTCCAAACTCAGTCATTTTAATAATGCAATTGCTGATGGAGGATTAACAACCCTAAATCTCGTGAAGTTGGTGAGCTGTCATGTGGCAAAAGGCTAATTAGAAGAGCCTTGATAGACTTCAGAGGGAAGTGTGGTCACACTTGTAATACCTCTGTGGCAGATCTTGAGTTCCAACCGCCTTAGAGATATTCTGAAATGTTTTGCCATTTGGGAAATTAAAATTTACAGTGACAAAATGGCGTATGTTTAAAAAAAGCCAAACAAAACCAAAAGAATGACTTCAATTAATGGGTCAGCCTAGGGAAATGGATTTTTTATTTGTTAAGAACCAAGGGACTGAATAAAGATCCATCAATATACAGTACCAGGTAATTCTAATTAACTACTGTAAGCAAGGAGTTTGTCTCACTTAGTTCAGGAGCCACATGGGAAAATAGCACTTCCTTCTTAATGCACAGGCATTATCTAACATTCCGCAAAGGAGAGAATCTTGTCTTCCCTGGAAATCTTTGGTGTTTCTTCTCCAGCATATATATATATATATATATATATATATATATATATATATATACACACACACACATATATATATATATACACACATATATATATATACACATATATATACACACACACACACACACATATATATACACACACACACACATATATATATACACACACGCGTGCGCGCACATATAATATATGTATATGTACATATAATATATGTATGTATATATGTATGTATATGTATACATACATATATGTATATATACATATATGTATGTGAATATGTATGTATACATGTATGTATACATATACATATATATACATGTATATATACATACATATATATACATATATATGTGTGTATATCTATAAAATTTTATTAATCAGTATTTGACTAGGTATTTTCACTTTCAAAATACTTTAAATATTAGATTTTTATAATAAAAACTTTCTTGATCATTATCACTTTCTTCTTAACAAAGTCTGAAAAACATAGAAGGAAGCCAGATCTTGGGAGTGTAAAGGAATTGGCATGAGGTCAATTTGGAGCTTCACATTTTGTGGGCATGTAAAGAAAACTGTGTCACCTGGTTGCCAGTTTCATCTACCTAATGCATTCTGCCAACTTTGGATCTTTTGTGACTTTTTATTGAAATGGCAATTAATTGAAAACTAAGTTTTGAAAATTTAATAAAATAATCATTTCAGTTTAAAAACTGCCCATCTACCTTTTCATTCCCAGACATATTTTTACATGCCCCAAAAGATGACATGACTATTAGCATCTATTTTGTAAGTTTCACTGACCATACCATATATTCTTCCATTTGTCTGAATACTGATCAGTTTATTGGCTATATCTTATTTTAGCATGTGTTAACATACTATAATTTATTAAATTCTTCATTAATGTGAAATACTCAGATAGGTTCTAGCTTCCCCCCCCATGTTATCAGTAACACATCAATGACCATCTTTATTTGCATGCTAAATTATTTCCTTAAGATAATTTCTAGAAGTGAAATTATTGTGTCAAAAGATATAACTGTCCTTGTGCCTTTTTGCTACATATTTTTATTTTTATTTACATAAGAAATGACCACTTTATAATGCCAATAGCAACGAATTAATATATCATATTCACCACAATCTTGCTCACGGTGAGAGTTCTGTAAATATATATATATATATATATATATATATATATATATACACACACACACACACATATACATATATTCTGTAAATATATATATATATATATATACATACATATATATATTTATTTAAATACAATATAATGTTTCAAGTTTACTTAAATTTCCATTTTGTTGACAATTAAAGAGTGATAGTAAAGCTAATTAAAGCCACTGGAATCATTAAAGCTATATGGGTTATTATTAGGTTTTGATTCTTTAAGTTTAAAATTTATATGACTGAGTATAAAATTAAGTTTTAGGAATCCATGAATACAACTTGTTATACAGTGGCATATCACTAAATAAAATTATTTATAAGGTTGAACTGCCTCAGTCTCATATAAAAAGTACCAAAAGAACCTTGTTAAAAGAATGATCTCATTCTAAAAAGGCTTGAAATAAATTCATTATAATCAGGCATGGACCCCAAGGACATGACTGCAGTATTTTCAGTTTTATTTGTCTTTGACTGAAAACTTGATTTATTAATAGCATTTCACTGATTATTTTATCTGTGTGCATGGGATAATTCATTTTCTTCTTTCTTTCAAAAAGGCCACTGGAATAAAAGCTTATTTGTTTTATCTTTCCTTGGTTTCAGAATTTGTTATTGATCTCTATAAGAAATTAAAGAAAAACAGTGTAAATAATTACTAGGAGGTCAACTCTGTCATAGGTACTTTAAGGCAGAGCTGGAAACTGGGAGTTGGGTCACATATTTTTTAGCAGTGATATCTTACAGTTTTGAAGGGACCATTGAATCACTAATAGGACCAAGGATTCAATCCCCTCTGAAGTATTTTTGTTCAGTGGCCACAGAACCCATGCAGAAACATCTGTGTGAAGTAGGGCTCATTGTCCTTTGGTAGTTTTTCTCTAGATTCTTTGTACACTCAACTTCATTTCATCTATGCAGTCATCCTCATTTTAAAAAATAAATGAGAGTCAGAAATGCTGCACAAGCACACTACAGGTATGTATTCACATTAGGATGGTGTTTTGGGTAATATTTGACCCTAATACCTAATCAGTTGAATCCATGTCGTACTGTTTCTTGTCTTTGACGACATATATTACAAATTAAAACACACTTTCTCGTAACAGATTCTCATATATTTGAAGGCAGCCATGCTGTCTCCCGTGAACCTCATCACCTGTAAGGTGAAATATTACCATGCTTTTCATCTCTGCCTCATCTGACATTCTTTCAAATCTTGTTTCTACCTTGATTTCACATCACTTTGCTATTTAGCCTCTTAAATAATATGTAACAAAATAAAAGTAGGTTCTTACTAATTGCAAACTATGTGTAGTGTTAAGTGCTTTAAGTGTGATATAAATATTTTATATTTATTTTTTAGACAAAGAAGCTGAGACATAGGGATTTTAAAATACACAGTATTATAGTATAGGAATTGGCACACCTGTGATTCTGTCTAGCTCAAAGCTCAAGTTTTTAACTTCTGTCTATTTTGAAAGCTTCTGGGTCTGGTATTAGCAGTGCAGAGTAAAGTGAGGCAATCAACCCTTTATTGTAGATACTATTATCTTATTGTGACATCCAAAATTTCCTTCAGAATTTTTTACAGTTGCATTATTTGTAGGTCCATGTTAGACTCACTATTGCCTGAATTTGCCAAATCCTATTTGTTTGGTGTTATTTCCTACATTTTCCCCCATTAAACTAAGTCCTCTACACTTGCTATCTGACACAAGTGAAAGATTTCTCCCTTATCTCATTTTATATATGAAAGTATCTGGGGTTAATACAATTAAAGACACCCAGAGCCTTTTACTAAGCTTGAAATCAGATACGAAAACCTCGGGACACTCCTGTCATGGAGAAGATGAAAGGTTTTAAATATATTTTCCAATAAATTGAAATTCTTGGCTAAAAACAAAGTATGGATAAATATGCACTTTCCCTTGTCAGCAGTGGAGATTGATCAGCTGCCTAGTTTCTCAGGTACCATGATGATTAGTATTGAAAAATATAGTATTAAACACAGGATTTTGTAGCACATAAGTGAAAATCAAAAAAGAGTGAAAATCAAAACATGATGCTTTATGTTTATTAAGGAAAATCTGATGTTTACAAATAGCTTCAATTTTATTATTGTTCAAGTTGTTGCTTTGTGTACTTGGGTCTTTCCTCACCTTCCATTTTTCTGAGTCTTTTGATAGCAATACTAACTACATATGTTTTTCATATGCAACTCCTTCACAAGTTGAAAGAGCATATATGACACCGTGTGCCACATGGCAGCATAAGCACCAGCAACGGGGCTAGTCAGGTAATATTATAGGAAGTGGAAATAATAGTATCTTGTGATTCCATCAGTAATTCACAGAGGTTCCAGTTCACACCTTCCAGAGTTCAGAAGCAGAAGATGTGGTCACTGTCACTACCATCTTTTCCTCTCTCCCTTAACCTTCTGGACCAAAGCTTTTTTTCTCAAAACCACACCGCCTTAATTCTCCACGTAGATTAGATGAGTTTATAGTGTTTTGCTTTATTTGTGTGTTTGTTTGTCTTTGTTTTGTAGATGAGTTGCTGAGAGTGAGGAGGGTAGGAGTTGGACTTGGGCTAAACAAAAGCTGTGAAAAAATTATAAAATGCACTAGAGTGTGTCAATTAGGGTTATGTAGAAAAACTGGGAATAGACAATGAGTTACAAACTCATACTCAGAGCCAAAAGGCACAGTGGCACACATCTGTATGGCTACATGATTTTCTTTAGCGGGATTTAGCAGCTCTGATGTAGAAATAGAACGTTGTGTGTGTGTGTGGAATTGGTACATAAGTGGGAATTTACATAGAGGTACAAACTGTGGGGCAAGGCACATAAAGTGCTCCAAGGAATGAATACAGGCTGGTGGCAGAGGGGATTGAAATTGGGTGAGAGCTGATAGAAAGAAAATTGAGGTGTCAAAAGATTAGAAGTCTCAGTGAGGTCAAATAGTAGACCTGGGTAGACTAAGGAAAAGGCTGAGGGTGGGTAAAAAACTAGGAGCTTGTGATTGGAACAAGACAGTGAGATGTGTGACTTTGAAATGGAGTGAGAAAGTACATGGAAATCTTGAGAAAGCCCCAAGTGAAGCTCTGAGAGCATTTTGTTAAGATAGAAAGGACTGGAAGATACTCAGATACCCCAGACGCCATGCTATTGAACAAAGAGAGATGGGAAATAGAGTGTTACCTGAGTAGAGAATGGCAAAGTCTAGATATGAAGGCAAGGAAATGCAAGGATTTAGGGATGGCCAGAAAAGAGAAGACACGTAGGTAATTTAATTGAAATGGGCAATTTTTGTAAATAAATTTTGCACAATCTTATCCTCCTCTTCCTCTTTCCTCCCCCTCACTTCTCCTCCCTCTTCTTCCTCCTCCCTCTTCTTTTCTTCTAAATCCTTTGATTGTAAGTTGTATGAGAAAATAGCAATTCTGACTTTAAGGCTAGATAAGGCTCATGAATTTGCAATGCAGCTTTCTAAACAAAGACAAGGCAGGTTAAACTAGAGGGCTGAGTATTGCTATTATTGTTCCAAAAATGACATTGTATGATTGGTTGTATACATTCCCCAAAGTCACTTTGTACAGAGAATACTTAATGGAAAAATGATTCAAAGAATAGTTTATCTATTGCCTTTCTTCCCATTTGGGCAATATAGTAAAGCTCCAGATTTGTAATTTTAGTAGATTACAAAGAAAAATAATAATTTCTAATATGCTGATCTGATGCTCTTCCCATGATGTTTCTAAACAAATATAAACATATCAAGTGACAACTGATGTTTGTTCTCCTTGGCCATAGAAAAGAAGAAAATTTATTTATTTGTTATTATTTTTTTTATTTTTTTAATGTTTATTTTTGAGAGACAGAGACAGAGCGTGAGCAGGGAAGGGGAAGAGAAAGAGAGGGAGATACAGAAGCAGTCTCCAGGCTCTAAGCAGTCCGCACAGAGCCCAACATGGGGCTCGACCTCACAAACCGTGAGATCATGACTTGAGCTGAAGTCCGATGCTTAACCGACCAAGACACCCAGGCTCCCCAGAAAGGAAGAAAATTTAGATAATTCACCAGATACCCCTTCTTGTTTTATTCTCATATCTATACATTTATCTATGTCTATATAGCTATCTATGATTTCTAAAATATACTTTAATATAAATAGCAGCTGTTAATCACATGGAATATAGATATATTTATATTATATAAAATATATATAATATATATTGCTGATAGAATTTTGGCTGGATTACTGCATCTTTGGCCAGCATTACTACATCTTCCCAGATCTGCCAGATATGGCATGTTAGATTTTATTTTAGATATAATTTTCTTGAAGTTTCAAATTATTAATTTTGTTCTGTCTTTTAGTTATCTTCAGGAATAGCAGAGCTCATTTCTTCCCTTAGGAACAGAATAAACTACAGAAATGTTCAAATCTACCCCCCTCCCACCCGCAGCATCATACATGCATACATATGTACATGCATACGTACATGCATACATATAAGCTCTGGGATTCCAATTCACCCCTGGAAGTCCACAACAAGGATGGTTCTCTGAAATCTGAATTGGCATTTCAATTTGGCCCAATTTCACCCTACGGTTAACAAGTCTGTGCTCACATTTCAAAAAGGTTTAAGGTAAGGCTGGAGATGGAGTCTGATAAGCAAATTTTAGGATAGTTCTTCTTGTTCTCTCATTTTTCTTTTTCTCCTTTCATTTTAAATAATGAAGGAGGTAAGGCTGGAAAGGTCAACTATTTTAGGTTTTGTCAGGCAGTTTGGGATTTCTCCAGTGAAGAATACATCCCAATTCCCTGGAATGTCAAATCAGCAGCTTAGTCGGTCACTAGAACCAGGACAGATGGGATTTCCCAGGAGGCTCGGCCCACTTCTCTTCTTAACTCACACAATTAAAATTTGAAACCATAGATTTATTTGACCTCACATTTGGTTAAAAAGAAAAAAAAATTCTTTTCCACCTTCGAGTGAGTTCAAGCCAAAGACTTGAAAACTCTTCCCCTAGAGAAAGATCAAGAAGGGAAGCAGATGAAGCAGAAGTGGAAGATCGTATTTTTATACAGGTTATTTAATTCAGAAGTTACAAGTACATGACCATTGTATAAAAAATTGCATGTGGTTGATCATTAATGCTATTGCTTACTTGGGGGGATAATGATTGACCTGAAAAATGTGGCTTGGATGCCTTAGGCTAGTACCCTGACTTGCTATAGGATTTGTTTGCACTGAAAATTTTCACAAGCCTTAGTGTCTTTTTCTTCTATAAATTGTGAATATAGGGACACCTGGGTGGCTCAGTTGGTTAAGCACCTGACTGGTTCAGGTCATGATCTCGTGGTTTGTGAGTTTGAGCCCCACATCTGGCTCCCTGCTGTCAGCACAGAGCTGGCCTTGGATCCTCTGCCCCCCCCCCTCTGCCCCTCCCCTGCTTGCACTTTCTCTCTCTCAAAAATAAATAAATATTTAAAAAATATATTTAAAAGGTGGAGATAGATAGGACTATAGCATGATTTTAGAAATAGCTTGTGAAGACAGGGTTCTTGTCTAATTGGCTCACAACAGTGCCCAGCATCATATTTGACACATAGTAGGTTCCAGGTAAGTGCTTATTAAACAGAGGAATTAATGGAGAGTTGATTTTTGGTTAGAACTCTCCAGGTTTGTCATAGACAAGCCAAATGGGTTTGTCCAAATTATTTAATTCCTTTTGTGTAGTTGCTTCTTAAAGTTTCTGTGGATATTAGGAAGATTGATGAGGTATTGATCCAAAGAATGTTAAGAACAGAGTATTTTAATCATGTTAATATTATTTGTGCATGTATTACCATTATTGATAATTTTTGGAGCCCTGACTCTGTCTATCACACTGCCATCTCCGTTTTCAACCAAGACATCTCAACACAGAACTTTTTGAAAAATGTTCTAATAATAGTATCATTTGTATTGCTGTAGCTGTTGTATTATGGTGCAAAGTCATGATATATATGACATATATGTTGTGTGTGTGTGTGTGTGTGTATATATATATATATATATATAAAACACATATATTTCTATGAGCATAAAAATTATTCAAGTCCAAAGTATGTATTGAATATCTACAGCATGTTAATTACTGTTTGGGTCACTGTGGATATAACAATAAACCATTGACAAGATCCCTGAATTTACATTCTAGTTGGGGATGGTGGTGAGTAAAAAATAATAAGGAAGTGAAAAAAAAAGAAAAAATATAAAAGTACATGCTTAGAAGAAGATGGACTGTGAGTACCTCGGTGTGTCTCTAAAGGTGAGAATATGTCTTCTTATCCATGCTTGGTTGTCTTAAAATACTGCGAGGAAGGGGTAAAAGTAAATGCATTTCACATGAAAGAAAAGGAAATGGAGTTGAAATTCATATATAACATTAAACATTAGCTCAAATAATAAGAAGTAAATCTAAAATGTGATTTTTAGTAGGCATTTACATTGTTCATTATGAAAATTTCAAAACATGTACATTAGCAAGAAGAAATAGTGTCATGAATCTGTATGTGTCCATCACCTACTTCAACATTTGTCAGTGTTTCTCCTATATTGTTTACCTAACCCTCATCCAATTTTTGTCAGAATACTGTAAAACAAATCCTAGTTATGACATTGTCTCACACATATACTTCATTATGCTTCAACATGCTTTAACCCACAAGGGCATACTTTTAAAAATGTCACCACAATGGCATTATCACATCTAACAAAAGTAAAGACATTTTAGTCGCGTCATTTAATAACCACGCCATATTCAACTCCCTAATCATCTTAGGTATGTCTTTTTATAGTTGATTGGTTCAAACCAAGATAAAAAAAAATCCACACACTGAATTGGGTTGTAGTCTCCCGTAAATCTCTAGGGAGATTTAACATAATAGCCCCCCTTCTCCAAATTTTCATTTGTTTAGGAAATTGGACCATTTGTCTTGTGAAATATCCCATATTATGGATTTCTTTGATTGTTTCTTTATGCTGCTATTGAAATTGTTTCTCTGTTGTACATATTTCCCCTAATTAGAGCTTGATTAGACTCAATGTATAATTTTTTTCAAGAATATTTTATAGTAGTAATTAGCATATCTGTATCACATGTGAAGGCAAGCATCAAATAACTGGTTGTCACACTTTTAGTGGTGCTAAGATCACTACTGCCAGCCTGGTCCCATCTAATATAAAGCTTCACATCAATATTTCAATATTTTATCTAATAGTCTTTTTTTTTTAATTTTTTTTAACATTTATTTTTGAGACAGAGAGAGACAGAGCATGAATGGGGGAGGGTCAGAGAGAGAGGGAGACACAGAATCTGAAACAGGCTCCAGGCTCTGAGCGGTCAGCACAGAGCCCGACGCGGGGCTTGAACTCACGGACTGCGAGATCATGACCTGAGCCGAAGTCGGTCGCTTAACCGACTGAGCCACCCAGGCGCCCCTATCTAATAGTTTTAATATCCACAGATGAGCATTGTCTAGGCCATCATTTCATTAAAAGGTTATAAAATAGAGGTTTTAAGTTGTATGTATCTAGTGTCCATCTAGAATTCTCCTTCCTATAAACAAAAAAATTTCCTCATCAACTATTTAGTTACCATGAATTGTATGGTAAATTATCATTCACGGAGTAAAGCAAGCCAACTGAGCAGTGACGTAGATACAAAATGGTGATCTATCCATCTACTTATTTTAAGATGCCACCTCTGCCTGAGAACTTAGGGAAGATTTAGAGAAGCTGGTGTTTGAGTTGACTTTTCTTCCTCCTTCCTCCTCCTTTCTTCTTTCTTTTCTTTCTTTTCTTTCTTTCTTTCTTTCTTTCTTTCTTTCTTTCTTTCTTTCTCTTTCTTTTCTTCTCTCTTTCTTTCTTTTCCTTCCTTCCCTCCCTCTTTCCTTCCTTCCTTCCTTCCTTCTTTCCTTCCTTCCTTTCCTTCCTCCCTCCCTCTCTTCCTCCTTCCCTCCCTCCTTGCCTCCCTTTCTCTCTCTCTCTCTCTCTGGCCCCTCCCTTCCACCCTCCCTCCTTCCCTTCCACCCTTCCTCTCTCACTGGTATTTAGAATAGCCAGATGTGGGGGCTCCTGGGTGACTAAGTCGGTTAAGTGTCAGACTTCAGCTCAGGTCATGATCTCACAGTTTGTGAGTTCAAGCCCTGCTTTGGACTCTGTGCAGACAGCTCAGAGCCTGGAGACTGGAGCCTGCTTTGGATTCTGTGTCTGCCTCTCTCTCTGTCCCTCCCCCCACCTCAAAAATAAGTAAACATTAAAAAAAATTAGAATATCCAGGTATTTTGTGATGATGGTGACTATTTTTAAATTTTGACATTTCTAGTGTTTATATAGGGGACATCTTGTGTTTTTAATTCTTGTTTTTTCAGTGGCTAATGGTGTTAAGCATCATTACATGTGCTTGTAGCCATTCATATCTTTTCAACTATTTTATTCATTTTCTTGCTGAATTGTTTGCCTTTTTATAATTGACTTCAAAAAGTCTTTTTTATATTCTAGACATAATTTCTTTGATATATATGAATATATTCTACCAATCTGTGACTTGCTTTCTGTTTACTCAATGTGTCTTTGCAAATCAGAAACTTTTAAAGTTGATAAAATTTAATTTATCATTTTTTTTTAATTTCTTGTATGGCTCATGCTATTATGTTCTGAGAAATTTTGCCTACTCCACAATCACAAAGATTTTCTCCTGGGGGTTTTATAGTTTTATGTTTTACATTGAAAACTGTAATCCAATTTGAAATAATTTTTGTGTGTGGTGTGAAGTAAGGTAGATGTTCATACTTTTCTGTGCAGGTATTTGTTTGTTGAAAAGTCTTTTCTTTTCTCATTGAATTACCTTGGTGTCTTTGTCAAAAATCAATTCATATATGTATTTATCTATTTCTGGACTCTCTTTTCTGTTCTATTGATCTATGTCTAACTTTTTGAAAGTACTCAAACTATCTTGATTACTATAGTTTTTTGTATGTTATAGTAAGTCTTAAAATAAGGTAGAGCAATTCTTTTAACTTTGTTCTTTTTTAAAATGGCTTTGATTATTCTAGATTATTTGCATTTCTGTACAGATTTTAAAATCAACTTATCAATTTCTACTAAAAAAAAAACTGATAGAATTTTGATTAGGATTATGTTGAATCCATACCCCAATTTGGGAAAAATTGCTGTATTAGTAGTGATATTGAGTCTTGTCAGTTAATTATTGTTAAAAATACATATTAATTAAATGGGAAAAAGAAAGTATTTTTAACCAATCATTCCAGAACAACTATATACTCACAATGGGAGAAAATAACTTCTATATCTACCTAATTCCATGCCCCCAAATCAATTTGAAATGATACCTTTAAACATGAAACCTAGAACTATAAATTTCTTAAAGAAAATATAAGCAAATGTTTGTTACCTTGTAGAAGGAAAGATTTCTTAGATAGAACCCAAAAAGTACAAACTATAATAGGGACTAAAAATCTTGATAAATTAGAGATCATCAAAATTAAAAACATCTGCTCATCAAAAGACATCATTAAGAAAATGAATAAGCAAGCCACAGCCTAGAAGAAAATATTCAAAATGCATTTCACACAAATAAATTGTATCAAGAATGTAGAAAGGACTCCTAAAAATCAATAATAAAAAGATAAACAATCTAATTAAAAATGAGCAGAAGTATTGAACAGACAATTTACAATGGAAGATATATGAATGACCAGTAAGCATGTGATAGGTGCTTAACATCATTAGTCATGCTGGAAATGCAAATTGAAAACCCAATGAAGAATGCAAATTGAAACTCCAAGGAAATACCATTTCACACCTGCTAGAGAGTTAAAATCATAGAAAAATAAGAAAATATGAAATCACATGGAGGGTGTGGAGTAACTTTATGTGCTGGAAATGTGTAAAATGGCACAAGCATTTCTTGAGAACAGTTTTTTTATAAAGTGAAATATACCTCTATCCTGGAGTGTAATTTTAATTCTTATCTCTGCCTGTTGGTAAGAGAGGCAGCCCAGGGCCTTGACATTGTTCCAGGCTACACATAAACCTGGCTGCATCTTTTATTACTAGGAGCTGATTAACGTGCCTCTCTTTTCTCACAGTTCTAGGGCTTCAGTTAAGATTGGGGAGTGGGAGACATTAGTATCCACCTAGAATATTATGCCAAAATATGCTTAGTTTCTACCTAATTGCACCTCCTGGGACAGAGAAGATTCTCAATATGTGATGTGGACTGAATCCCAGGTCATTTCTTAGTTGTAACTCAGGATGACTCTTGTTCTTTATTTACTACTTTTGCCATGAAGCTCTGGACTAACCAGGTTACTGCTGTAGACAGCAGGAGACCTGAAACAAGTTGAAGAAAGCAAGGGTTGAAGAAGGAGAATTGGAGAGGAGAGAAATGAGAAAAAAAGAATAAGAAGGGTAAAGGGAAGAGAGGACCACATGTCTTGGTAAGCAAGGATTCATGCATTTAATATATTTAAAGAATAAAATAAAAGGAAAAGAAAAGGCTATGTTTAATTAGTACTTGGCCTGGGGCCCCTGGGTGACTTAGTTGGTTAAGCATCTAACTTCACCTCAGGTCATGGTCTCATGGTTTGTGAGTTCAAGCCCCACGTCAGGCTCTGTGCTGATAGCTCAGAGCCTGGAGCTTGCTTCAAGTTCTATTTCTCCCTCTCTCTGCCCCTCCCTCACTCACACTCTGTCTCTCTCTCTCTCTCAAAAATAAATAAGCATTAAAAAAAATTAGTACTTGGCCTAATTAATGGCTTATAGTATTATCTGTTTATTTGAATACAGGACCTTTTCCTGTAAAATTCCTATTTCTACAGTTGTGCCACTTTTTTTTTTTTTTTTAATCATGATTTCCACTAGTTCCTGTTAAGCTTCATTTTGTTGATTTCTGATTATTTCTTCAATTTAACAATGCCATTTTGAATTCCAATACCATCCTCTGGAGTGCTACCCTCCTTGAACTTTCCTAGGTTTCATTTGCAAGTTTGGGAATAAACTCCATTACCATTTCATGGTTGGAAATATTAAATATGCAGCTTGAAATGCATAATAAAATTCCCTAAACTATTTCAAGGCTTCACAAACATTAAGAATGATCAAATCCATAGTGTACTCATGATTTAAGGCATAGAATTTTTATTTTGCACTAAAACACCAGACTCTGATATTGTATAAATTGTTATTTACACAAAGCTAGAGGAATTCTGGAACTCAGTGTCATTCCAATCTAAATCTCACATTAGGGAGCCAGCCTCACTTGATAATTAGGGAATATGAGTAGAGCTATACCTCAAAATCAAATTTATGCAGAGATGTTTGCTAAATAACAAATCAAACCTGCCAAGCTGAAGATTTTACCTTTTTGCAAAATGTAAACAGTTTTTTTTTAGTGAATTACACTCTATTTGAAATATGCGAAACATTTTAGCTCACATCTGATGTTTAAAATATTTTCTCAGTGAGGAACAGGTGTCCATGCACTTAAGCTAGCAGCTCCATTTGTTCAATATGACAAGAGTTTTAAATAAAAAGGGAAATTGTCTTATTTACCTCAAATTTTATAATGATATGCTGAGAGTCTTCTCCCAGTCTTGCTTCATCTGCTATTAAGACACATAATACTTTTCCACTCTCCCCATCCCTGTCTCCAATTCGGGGCCTTTTCAAGGACTCCTGGTAGAAGAAGCAAGTCATGAGATGGCAGGATTCCTGGTTATTTCAATTGGCCAAATGAATGTACAACTTGTTCAGATTAAAATATCTGAACAATGTTTAAAAAAAATCAGTTGTGCTAAACACTTTCTAAATTTTCTTCTCATGAACTACATTTCTTGATTCATTAATCATTACCCTGATTTTCAAAAATGCAATGGAGTATTATTCCTTCCTACACAAAGCACTACTAGAATATTACTCAATACCAATAAAGACACTCCTGATGACGACGATGATGATGATGATATGATGGTACAATAGCTAAGATTTACTGAATGTTACATACTTGCCAGTGCTCTAAGTAACATGCATATTCATTCGGTCCTCACGCAATCTCATTTAAAGAACAGTGAGATGAGCAGAGAGGTTAAATACCTGTGTAAGTAAGGAGGTGACACCATCTGAAGCTGGAGTTCATGGGCTTAACCAATATACACCTTACCTCTGGCTGATATGGACTGTGGGTCCTAAATTGGTGAAGGTACTTCCTGGTATCTTAAAGTTGAGAGACCAAGGAGCCTAAGTTCAGTAAAAATCTTTCATGTCACTTGAGTCTAAAAGGTGTAGGTACCACATCAGCATTTGTGAAGGAAGGTGGGTGGATTGGAGGAAGGACTGACTGGAAGTATCTAGGGAGGGCTATTTATACCTATTTCCTTATGATGCATACAGTTATTATGTGGCAAATGGAAGTAAGTATGAAGTTAGATTTCATAATTCTAGTAAGTTACATCTGGATTACATAAATATCTGTATGATCTTGTAGCTACAGTGAAAAGTGCAAAACAAATGGGGCCCCTGGGTGTTTTAGTTAATTAAGTGTCCGACTTTTGATTTCGGCTCAGGTCATGATTTCATGGTTCATGAGTTTGAGCCCTGAATCCAGCTCTGTGAGCTCTCTCTCTCTCACTCTCACTCTTGCTCTCACTCTCTCTGTCTCTCATAAATAAACATTTTAAAAAGTGCATAAAATGAGAGAAAATGAAAGAAAAATGACGTTCTTTATAAAAATGTGGGAACGCATGCTCTTCTGTTATTTTTGTTAAAATATAATTTGAATTAGCTATAGTGTTCTATTGAACAGATATACCATAACTAAGCAATGGTATTTCTGTAGAATGTTTAGGTCCTTCTAATATTTCACTATTATAAATGATTGCTATAATGAACATTTTTGTATATGGATCTTAATCTTTTTTTGGAGTTATAGAAATGGATTTGGTTGGTCAAAGTTTGTAACACTTCCTAAGGCTCTTAATACATTTTATCAGATGCACTTTGTTATTTTCCTGCAGGAAATAAAATAGTGGCAGTTGTTAAAGCATTAGTTAGCAGGCTAGGTTCAGGAATCTTATGATGCCTGTCAGATGTTATTTGGCATAAGAAAGTTATCTTGCTCTGTCCTTTCGAGGTGAGATTCAATGACCAGGCTTCTTGTGTTCTTGCCAGGAAAGATTACCTGGGGAAATCCAATACAAAACTTTAAACAAATATCTGAGAAACCTATTACTCTTGTCTAGCCACTGGCATTGTATCTTCTCATAGATAGTTGGATATAGTAATTACTTATGCTCTTTCTTTAGATATCTACTTGAAATTTGTCCAATAATTGTACAGCTTCTGGGTAAATACAAAAAGTAATTTGTGTCAATACTGCCCCAAATTCTTTTTGACCCTTATAGGAACTTCAGCTATTGAAAATAATATCGTATCATATGATGTCAGCATTTATAATTAGATAAAGTTATGCCATTTTATACTTTATAAATAATATAATAATTTGAATTAATACAAATGTCATTTATTTATATTTTATTATAAAGATAATAGATTTTGAAAGTATCTTATAAATTAAAAATAATATAAATATCCCTGAAAAGTTTGATTGTTTTATGCCCCTTTTTTACCTGTATGTGGGACTGAGTTTTCTGTGACTAAGTGACTTGCCCAGAGTGCACCAAGTTCTACCAGACTTAGGCATTTGGTTTGGCTGATATTTATACCTACTCATGTATCTCAGAAGCTTCCTTATTTTATGACTACATGTGACTAGCTAAATTTAATTTCATGTTCCAAAGGGAAGTGCAATATTTTTTGAACATAAGAAACCCTTTTAAGAGAGAAGATAGTTTAGTTTCTTTGAGTCATCTTTGTGTTGTTGCAAAGCAGGAAGTTAAACTTGTGTTAAAAGTCAAAACAACTCCTCCTTTCCAAATTAAAATACAGCACTGACATAAAAATGAGTTCAGAGACCAAAGAGAAGTTACATTATTAGATTTAGACTTGAACTTTCAGGATTTATAAAGTAGAGCACATTGGTTTTAAGAACTTGAAAATAAACATGTGAAAAATTGAGATTGACAAATATTGGTAAAATGATATTTTCAAACTAGATCTATTGGTTTATTTAAATAGGGAAGAATGCCTCAGTTACACCATAAAAGTGCATATCAGAGGTGTTATGGACTGAATGTTTGTGCCCCCTCCCCCACAATTCCCATGCTGAAGCCCTAAGCCCAGTGTACATGTATTTGGAGATGGTGTCCCTAGGGAAGTTATTAAAGTTAAATGATATCATAAGTATGGGGTCCTCATCCAATTGGATTAGTGTTCTTAAAAGAAGAGACACCACAAAGCTTGCACTCTCTCTCCTGTGCACACCAAGGAAAGGACATGTGAGGACAAATCAAGAAGGTGGCCATCTACAAGAAAGGAAGAGTTTTTAGTTCCTTTGAGTCATCTTTATGTTGTTGCAAAGCAGGAAGTTAAACCTACCCTAAAAGTCAAAACAAATGAGCTGCATCCTTGATCATGAACCTCCAGAACTGTAAGGAAGCAAATTTCTGTTTTTTAAGCCACCAAGTGTATTATATTTTGTTAAGGCAACACAAAGAGACAAATACAGGAGGTTCCACAGCAGAGGCAAGAGTCTACAGTTTGGGTTAGAGCTGTGGGATTCTTAAAGTAGGTGAGTTATATTCTATTAGTGCATCCTTGTATCCTTGTGTATTGTTGATAGGTTTGTGTTATTGTCTAATTATGGTAAGAGCACCTTTTTTTGTTTCCTCCTGAATAGTCCGTGGGAATAAAAGAAAATAAATTAACAATTATGGAAAACTTAACATGTACCAGGCACCATTTCACATGTGTTTTCTCATTTAATCCTTGGAAACAACTTGCAACTTAAGTATTATTATTACAATAATTATAGTTAAAGAGATGAAATAACTTGCCCCACAATCACTTATCTAGTTATTGGCCAGTTTGGGGATCCAATCTTGTCATTTTCCCCTATGATGTCATAGTTTTTACATTACATAATATTCAGGATCCAGTGAGAAAATAGGAACCACTTTGGTATTTCAAATGGAGGGGATTTGAATGCATTGGGATTAGAAGAGTTGAAAGTCCAAATAGAAGATGGTGAAACAGCCCAGAGAGTAACACAAGCCAGGCATGACTGCTTCTACTCATGAGCTGGAGGATCTAGGGGGTTAGGTGGTACTATTGGAGCCCTGGAGCTTCCTAGCGGACACTGGAAAATCTACTGGTGTAGATTTTCATTTTACACATTGCAAAACCATGGTCTAAAGAAAGTAAGTTTATTTAGGGAAATTCAGATGGCAAGTAAATAGCAAAGCCAGAGACAAATCCAGTAATTCTGAAACCAAGTCCAGTTTCTCCCCCATTTCACCATGAAGTGCTCAATAAGCACTTGTCAAGTTGAACTGAATTGAATGGACTCAACTGAAGTAATTATGGTGGAAAGGAAATCACAAACTTCCAAAAACACAGCCATGTGTTGCCAATATAGTACTATAAAGACACTGTATAGATAAAGAATATTCCTGGTGAAACCATCATGTTAAACCTTTCTTTAAATTACTGCTCATCTTTTGGGTATTTTTTTCTCTATATAGTTTTAGTCTTTCTTGCAATCAGTGGAAACACAATATTATCTGTATTTTGATTGCTGCCTGATTTGCTTAAATATACCTACTCTAAAGTTGGTGACCCTCACAACATTATATAAAATGAGAGACACTCCATAAACCAACCACATGTAGAACACGTTTTTCGTCCTTTTTTTTTTTTCTTAAATGAATATGATTTGAGCATTGTCCTTGGCTAATCACATCTGAGACTAATCTCCCCTTCTCCTAGCCTCCCAAAATTTAGAGGTCATAACACCCTCCAAAAAGTCCCCTTAACCCAAAGGATAAATATATTTATTTCACCTCATAAAAATTTATAGTAATTTCTTCTCAGCATTCTTGTTATATTTCTCAGTAAATAAGGAGGAGGGGGGTTATATTTGTGTTTTCTGAGAACTGGCTCTAGCAAAGGAAAAGAAAAATGTAAGTTTATTTTGTACCCTTTCTTTGTGTTCTCCTAGCTCATGAGCCCATAATTTCCCAAATCACAGAACATTAGTTATCTCAGGTATGGAACTCTAAAACTCTAAATAGTTTTTTTGTGTACTGCAACTGGTGTATTAAAATAAACCTCAACCTAAGATTTCCAACTTCCTCTCTCTCTTTCTCTCTTTCTGCTGAGAAAACACAGATATATTGCTATCAATTCTGTCCTCAAATTATAGTTTGGGAAACAGTCATGCTGGGTCTATTATGTAACTCTAGGCAAGGTGCCAATATCTTTTCCCTGCCCTCAGACTCTCCTATATCTCATGAGCTCTTCTCTTCATTTCTTTGTGACAGTACAGCATCGCCCCTGTTGTCCTTCACAGAGGGCTAGTATTCTTTCTATTGTCCGTGGATTTAGGAATATCAGCCTTCTGACTCACTCCCCACCATCATATATACACACACAATTCTTCAGGTCTCCCTCACATTAAATAGTGCTACAGTCCATTTTTATGCAGAGACAGAAATATTTAACTGGAGAGAGTAAGTCTACTGTTTCTCCATACTTCACATTCAAGGGATCACCAGTCATAGAATGGTCCAGGTGAACTGCAGCCCCATGGAGTTTTGCAATGCACACTGGTTTACACAGACTACAATGAAAATGTTTACTCCCGGGAGTTGTGCCAAAGGGTATCTATTTGTGGGTATAAGTGGTCTTAGGCAATTAAGTGGGATGTAGACAAAATCAATAATGTTTTGTTTGGAATACAGGATATTTCTCATTTTTGTTCTTTTTCTTTTTCTTTTTGGTTTGTTTGTTTTGAGAGAGAGAGAGAGAAAGCACACATGAAAGGGGGAGAGACAGAGGGAGAGAGACAGAGAATCTTAAGCAGGCTCCACACCCAGTGCAGAGCCTAACGTGGAACTTAATCTCACAAGCATGAAGTCATGACCTGAGGTGAAATCAAGAGTTCAGCGCTTAACCAACTGAGCCACCCAGGTGCCCTGATTACAGGATATTTCTAACTGAGATCCCTAAGTCTATATATATCCTGATGTCTAATTTCCAAGTTCTGCCTAAGGTCCAGATCCTGTTTCCAAGCATCTTGAAAGTCCGTTTTCTCTTTGCATCCAACTTCTCTCTCTTGTTTTATTCAAGATGTATTTCCGTTTTGTAGCTAGTCCTAAGCTTGACTCCTCCTTGTTCTCTGTCCTCCACCTCCCACCAAGCTACCTGAGTTCATCTTCCAACTATTACTCCCACCACATGGAAATATATATTATATCCAGAAAGAAACAAAGGCCTTTATTGCTTACCAGCTATCTATTAACCATTGCTCATATAAGTAATTACATGACAGGAAAGTGCTTATCCCAAATATACATATATATATAATTTATTCGTATATATTTCATATACATATATATATATATATATATATATATATATATATATGCAAGTCAATTGCTAGCATTCACCAATGCTTATTTTTCATGAGAATCTGTAGGAACAATTTTTATTAATCAAACTTATAAGTATCTACCCTTTAAATTATTAATAGAGAACTTAGAAGGCATTAACTGGTAAGGTCCCACAGGCACCTGCTTATATTGAAAACAACTATAATTATTCTCTTTGTAGAAAAAATAAAAGAATTAACTAGCGTTCATCTTTGCAATGATTCATTCAGAACTATTCACAGTGTTATGCATTATCCTGCCCTTTCACTCTGCCTTTCCAGAAGATCATAGAGTATTAAGACTGAAGGGACTATCTCGGCCTGCAACAATTTAATGGAGGAGGTTTCTAGGTCTAGATTGGCTAACCATAGCCTGTAGTCACATGGGTAGTTCAAAGCAGAGTGAGGCCTAGACCTTGATGATTCTGATTTCCCATAACATTATATCATTTACCTTTCTAAAATAGATGTAAACTAAGAAATATCCCTTTCATTTTCTTGACCTGACAAAATCCAATAGAGATCATGATCATAATGATCATAACACATTTTTTCTTCTATTTTGGGGTCTTCATCAACCAGTACTTAATGGGTGGACTATGGGTCAACCTGTGGAATCAGAAACAGTTCTGCTTAGTAAACCTACTCACCTTTCTGTAATCTTCCTGATAACAATGATCAACTGAAGTGTCCTACCATAACATCACTTCTTTAGTTTTTGAGCAACAACTGAAGCATTCTGTATGAATGTCCATACAGAATACTTGTTATGGTCTATCCTATAAACATTTTACATTGTGGTTGGACACTAACACTATCTCAGATACTTTCATCTTTTCTTCCAGCATATTCATGAGAAGCTTTGTTGTTTTTGTTTTATGTTTTTGGAGGAATGGGTAAAGTGAGACCGTTTTCATAATGAAGGGATTTCTTTTTTTAAGGCTTCAGTAGAGAACCACTAAAGTGGCTTCAATAAAGATGCTCAGCAGTCAACTAGGTTCACTTACTGACCATGCAATTTGCTACTGTTGATCAGTTTATGCCACAGTTGTATAGCTTAGCAATATTAAAACATTTTATACATCAATCTCCTGCTCATTTGTGAATTGCCAAAACTGCAAATGTTAAATTCATAAATGCTTAAAGTTTATTGGTTTTGAGCAGGTTTCAAACATATCTTGCATTTATCCTAAATGACCACATCTAGCCTTTTCCTCATTACCTTTTTAGTGTCTCCAAGGCAAGTAACTCTTAACTCCAGGCCTATATTCTACTCATGCTATTTATGACACAGAGCAACAAGACAAAAATTCTTCCTTCCCAGCATTAGCTGTTCTTCCTTGTTCTGGGGTCCTTAAAAAAAAAGTAAACAAACAAAAAATAGAAAAAAAAAGAAAGAAAGAAACCTACAGTAGGGAAGCCTGAAGCTGCAACACAAATAATGATTATTCCTGTCAAGGTTTAGCTGTGGTTGCTAAGTTACTGGACTGTTCTGAAAAACCTTGAAGTATGGGACACATTAGGAGCTCGTTAGGTCCCGGTGACTCGCGGTAAATGTACAATTTGTCTCTGTGCTAAACACACTTCAAAAATAACAATAAAGAAACCCACATGGCTTAAAATTTGTGACCTTTCTTTTTCTTGTTTCATTTCTCCTCTTCCTCTCCCAACATCTCATAGTCTTGTGTTCTTACAAAAGCAGCATTACCGGAAAAGTAAACAGAAGCGTTTTGCAACGGATGGGAGCAAGATATATTAGCTTAAAGCCTTTGGCATTTAATGAAGGTGTTCACAGAGAGACTCTTTTGAAGGGTTGAGAAAAACTTAATGTAGATTCCGTAATAATTGCTTACAATGCAAACTGCAGGTCTATCAGCTCACCTTCAGAGAGTAACTATGGTGTGTGTAAACCTGGATGCAAAACCTTTTGGGACTGTAAAGCACTTTACTGTATTATCTTATACTTATATCCATTTTCTGTTTATCCCATTAACGTTGTTTTTCCTATTCATAGATCTTGGAGTAAACCTAGAAACTTCTATTTGCAACTCAAAATTATGATATGTGGGGGATATCGCATTCTTTGTAGCCCAAAATTGATTATAGTTTTGATTTACTAAACATTTTTCATGGGTGGTTGGGCTTCCTCTTCTGGCTTTAATTACTGCATCCATGTTTCCACTTTCACTATTAGTGTTTCGACAAGATAGTGTTATGAGGACAAACTAATGGAAGGAGAGCAGTTGGGGGAAATGGGTAAAAGAGAACAGTACTGGGAGGATGTGAATCTGGTTAATAGCCACCATCGTGGAGAAAGGCTTCTACTACAGCATAAAGCCCAAAAGAGACAAACAGTAATAAAAGGCAGGCAGCGTGACTCCTGGCAGCACAAGATCAAGATTCCAGAACCCGAAGTCCTGATCCCACCAACTCTCTGTCCTGGTTCATCAGTTTCCCCACTCCATATTCTCACTAGCATAGAGGTAGAATATAGTACCCTTAATCTTAAAAAAGAGGTGGGGGGGGGGGACTAATTTCATACCATCTCTAACCATTAGCTTATTTTCTTGCATGCTCTTCCAAAAAGTTGTCTATAACCACTGACTCCAATTCTACCTATCGCCTTTCTTCTTCTTCCTTTGTTTTAAATGTTTATTTATTTTGAGAGAAAGAGAGAGAGAGAATTGGGGAGAGTCAGAGAGAGAAGAAGACACAGAATCTGAAGCAAACTTCAGGCTCTGAGCTGTCGGCGCAGAGCCCAATGCGGAGCTTGAACTCACGAACTGTGAGATCATGACCTGAGCTGAAGTCCAAAGCTTAACCAACTGAGCCACCCAGGCACCCTTCCCCTTTCTTCTTTTAAAGCTTTAATTATGTTATCCTTGGTTAATTGAGAAGACTATATAAAACACATCTTACATTATGAAGCAGGATAATCCAACTTAAGAAATACAACATTACCAATTCTGTTTCATGTGCCCCTGCATTCCTTCATATCCCATTCCATTGCCTCCATTAACTTTCTTCCTAGAGAAAATGTTACCACTGTCTTAAATTTTGTGTATGAAATTCCTTTTTCATTAACAACTTCATCCATATAGTTTCCCATAAACAACAGACTATCTCCCTTGAACGATTCATCAGGCTTTTGTATTTATCTTTTCACTGATACTGCTGTAGACTGATCACCAGCCATCTCCACATTGCCAAATCCAAAAGTAAGCCCTCAGCTATGATTATCTTCACCCATTATCTTGACCCATTATCTTGAGCTCTCAACATGCTTTCTTGTTCCTTCTCTGTTTAATATTTGTTTTGATTTCTCAGGAGGCACCCTGTATGGTTGTCTACTTGCCTCATTGAGTAATCCTCCTCAGTCTCTTTTGCTGGATGCTCCCCATTTTGCTAACCTCATTGTTAGAGTCCTAGGGCTCAGACTTTTATTTTTCTATACTCATTTCCTGGATGATCTCATCCAGGCCATACCTATAGAGCTGATGACTTCAAAATGTATGTCTTCAGTTGTAAAGTCTTCCCTAAATTATAGGTTTGTTTATCCAACTGACTACTCTGTCTCAGTGGGAAGTTCAGGACCATATCAGATTTATTATGTATAAAGTCAAGCTCTTTAGCTCCTCATTCTTCCTCTGCCATTCCATTTCAGTAGAGGGTAACTTCATTTTTTTTCAGCGCTCAATAAAATCTCTGAATCAAACTTGACACCTCTCTTTTCTTCACATTTACACCACACACGCTAACCATTAGCAAATCCTATTTTCTCTGCCTCAGGTATATCCAAAATCCAACCTCTTTCTACCACTCTATTGTTACCACTCTGGTGCAAATTATCATCTTTCTCCTGTTTTACTCAGGATTCTCCATAGAAACAGAGCCAATAGAATGTAGATAGAGATAATATAGCTGTAGACATAGACATAGATGTATATATGAGGAGATTTATTATAGGAATTGGTTCTTGCAGTTGTAGAGGTTGAGAATACCTATGATCTGCCATCTGCAAGCTAAAGACACAGGAGAGCTAGTGGTGTAATTCAGCCTGAGTCCAAAGGCCTGAGAAAAGGGATAGGGGACAGTTGGTATAAGTCCCAATGTGAGTCCAAAAGCCCAAGGGCCAGGAACACCAATGTCCAATGGCAGAAGAAGATGTATATTTCAGCTCAAGCAGAGAGAGATAATTCACTCTTCTTCTACCTTTTTGTTCTATTCAGGCCCTCGAGGGGTTGGATGATGCTCACCTGCATTGATGATGTTAATCTTCTTTACTCGGACTACTGATTCCAATGCCAGTGTCTTCTGGAGACATACTCGCGCACACACAACACCCAGAAACAATGTTTACCAGACGTAATGTTTACAGACACCGTATCTCCCTTGTACTATTGTAATAACCTAACTCTTGATATTCTCTTTGCCACTGTCTATAGTCTTTTCTCCACATAGTAAAACAGAGTGATATTTTAAAAATGTAAGTCATCCCATATGTCTTCTCAGCTCAAAACCACTGCTTGCCATCTTGCTCAGAGAAGAAATTAAAATCCTTAACACACCCTAGTATCTGATTCCATTTCTATAATTGACTTTGTCTCCTGCACTTCTGCTTATATCACTGCTCCAGTTATTAAGACTTTTGTACTATTTCTCAAACATACCAAACCTATTCCTGTCTCATGACCCTGGTACATGCCCTCTTATTATTCCTCCTGCATGACGCAGGCTACCTCTGTACTGCCTCATCACTCTCTGCCTCACTTCATCCATATATCTGTTCTTATGTGGAAACTCGAAAGAGTAATTCTTCCTTCTATTCCTATCCTGCATTATTTCCATTATAGCACTTATCAACTTTGAGTATTTCTGTCTCTTCCTCTCTCTCTCTCTTTACCTATATCCATATCTATATCATCTATATATAATTTGTTTATTTCTAATACAAATTCTTAGTCAAGGCACTATTGACATATTGGCCTGAATAATTCTCATGGTGGCTATTTATTTATGCATTATAGGTGTTTAGCAGTATCCCTGAGTATATTCACTGGATGCTAGTAGCACCAGTTGTGAGAACCAGAAATGTCTCCAGTCATTGCCAAATATCCTTTGGGGTATAAAGTCACCCCAGCTGATTACCACTATTCACACCCAAGTGCGTATAAGCTTCAAGAAAGCAAAGACTTGGTATCTGTATTATTAATTGCTATATGACCAAGATATAACAAGTGCTCAAAAATATTAAGTGAATGAAAATATGGATTCCATGAGTTATCTCAGTATTCTTTCCATTAATATAAGCCAACAAATGACTTTTTGCTTAACTTTGTTCAAAATGATTTTTGTCTTATGCAACTGAAAGATTTGTCAGAATATTTAGAAAATATAGAAAGAAAACACATGACAGTGTAAGGGAGTAAATTTTCAAGATGACAAAGATCAATTGTTTAAAATAGGCAGATTTGTTGGGGCACCTGGGTGGTTCAGTCTGTTAAATATCTGACTCTGTCTCTACTCAGCTCATGATGTCATGGTTCTTGAGTTCAAGCCCCATGTTGGCTATGCATTGATATGGTGGTACCTGCTTGGGATTTTCTCTCTCCACCTTTCTGTCTATCCCTCCCCCGCTCACACACTGTCTCCCAAAGTAAATAAATTAGAAAAAATAGACAGATTTGTATGTTAATGCACTGGGATTAACATGGTCTTGGGAAATAAGCTTCAAAAGAACAAATTATCTATAGTTAAAATAGTTGGTTCTCCGATGTATATTGTGCTGTAACTCAGAAATGTGACTCATTACACTTCTCTTAGTAAATTTCTTTTGGTAACCTAACAATCAGATGCTTCTCTGGGCATTATCATGTTGTAAAAAAGTCCATCTTTCATTCATTCTCTAATCCTACGTTAACTACTTATAGTACAGTTCTGCTAAAGTATCCTTGATCACTGAGTAATATTCAATTGTGTGTGTGTGTGTGTGTGTGTGTGTGTTTGTACAAACATACACTCATCTTTGTCCATCTTCTTTATCCATTCAACAGTCAATGAACATTTGGGTTCTTTCCATAATTTGGCTACTGTTGATAGTAGTATTACCCAGTGAAAAAATGAAATCTTGCCATTTGCAACAACGTGGATGGAACTAGAATATATTACTCTAAGTGAAATAAGTCAGTCAGAGAAAGACAAATTTCATATGATTTTCAAAACTGATGAACAGATGAAGCATCAAAACAGATGAACGTAGGCAAAGGGAAGGAAAAATAAGATAAAAACAGAGAGGAAGGCAAACCATAAAAGACTCTTAAATACAGAGAACAAACTGAGGGTTGCTGGAGCAGGGTTGGGTGAGGGGATGGGCTAAATGGGTGATGGGCATTAAGGAGGGCACTTGTTGGGATGAGCACTGGGTATTATATGTAAGTGATAATCACTAAATTCTACTCCTGAAACCATTATTACACTGTATGTTAACTAACTTAGATTTAAATTAAAAAAAATTTTTTTACGTATCCTTGGAATACATACGTGACTAAGTCAGCAGCTTGGCTTTTGATTGTTCATAGTTTACTGATGGAGATACACGTGTAAACAAATAGTTAAAATCAACTGTTGGAGATGTTTCACTGAAGATGTGTGTTTATATCTGTATATCTGTATCTACATTTATATTCCTATGTCTAAATGCAAGTTCAGAGGACAACGCTGTTAACTGTAGCTGGGAAGATGGGCAGTCATGTTCAGAGAGGAGGAATTTGCCCTGGGGTTTTGCACAATGAATAGGTAATTGATGAAAAGATGTTCACCTGGCAAATAAAGGAAGTAGACTATTCCTGACAGAACAGCATGTAAAAAGGATTGCAGGTGTGATAGAATTTGATATGTAAAGAGAATCCTGAGTGATTATGTGTAGCAGGAGTTATAATGTGTAAGGGGGAGGTCTGAGAAAAGAAAAAGGTTAGATGAAGTAGGGCAATTCATAAAGGGCCTTATAAGTATCATTAACGTGTAAGGACTTGATCCTAGAGATGAGTTGTATCCATTCCACATTTGTGAGGAAGGGAGTCATATGTTAAGACATGTATTTCTGGAAGACCAATCTTCATCTCTGTGGTTAGTATGTGGTGGGAGAATACACAACAGGAAGGATGTCCAATTAAAATCTTCCATGATCTTCCAAGGAAGGAAAATAAAGAGTCAAACTAAACCAGGAGCAATCAGGATTGAGAGATGAGGGTGGATTTGAGTAATTTTTATACGTGTGAATTTCCTCAGTCTAGGTGATTGACTGAGATATGAAAGAGAAGAGAAAGTAAAAGCTGTCCCTGAGGATCCTATCTTGGGCAATTTGAGACTGAAGTTATTGTGGCAGTGATCACATGGAGAAAAAGAAAGACAACATGCCCATAATCTCTTTGTGATCAGAGCTATGCTTGGTGTTCCTAGTTGCTATGAATGCTGATCACTGTTATTCAAATGGGAAATTCAGATGGAGCAGGAAATAATATTAAACATCTGGGGTGTCTCTGTACCAGTGTCATATTTTAAAAAGACAGTTTGGCTTTGAAAACTTGATGCGGAAATCACAAGTCAGACTCAAAACATCGACTGTCTTTCACTGAATTCTTTTAAAGAAATGACTCTCAGCTTTCCATCTTTATGAACTCCTTCATGGACAGTCACGGCAACTTATTTTCCTGTCTTCAGCCTCTCTCTTTGAGTTCACCACTTTTATGTGTGTCTCACTCCAACTACATTATACATGTGACTTGGCAAGTCCTAGGTATGTGCCTGTTAGTGAGTTAACACTGCCACCTAGCATCTGAAAGGGATCTTTGTCTTCTAACCAGAGAATCCCAGTCTCTCCTCCAGGCATCATTGCCAGAACTCCTACCTTGAAAAGAGCTTGTTTACGATTAATTAGCATTGCAGGTGAAGAGCTTCTAGTTTTTACATCAACATTTCAGCATGCTGTGCTAAGTGTCTGGAGTGTCCGTCTCTTAGAGTGCCAGAGAGAAGTCAGGACAGCTGTGTGTTGTATGTATGCTGTGCATATGCATGTATGTTCCACATCAGGATGGAGACAGGAAGTCTGCAGAGGGAAGAAAAAAGTACAGCTGGACATGTGCAGGAGGCAACACCAAAGAATTGGAATAGGTGTCAGGAATGAGAGTATAAGGACAGAGAGGGTGTAGGAAAATGGATGAAAGGGGCAGGAGGGGAAATGGTTTAGGCAGGAAGAGGAAAGGAAATGTAAATATTTTGAGTCCTAGAAGAAGGAAGAACATTTTCCAGATCTTTCCATTTTCTCTCTTCTCCCTTTTCCTCCTCCTCCTCCTCCTCCTCCTCCTCCTCCTCCTCCTCCTTCTCTTCCCTTTTTCTCATCATTCTTTTTTTGGCTGAATGCAAAGGACTCACTGCAGACTTGCTGCTCATACTACCTAGAACCGCCATTTCTTGGTTAAGACCTGACTTTTTTTTCCTGATATGTATTTCTTGGATTTGAATATAGTGTTTTGTGTCCTTAATTTGTCCATTAATTTGTGTCATTAATTTATATGTGTGTAATGCTTGCATGGAAGATAATTGTCTAGGTCAGTAATTATTAAACTTGTCTAAAGGTACCTGGGGGTTCTGAACTCCAAGCAGAAAGCAACTGTTGTTAGGATTTTACAGAGATCACAGGAATGTGCCCCTTGTGTATATAGGTGTCTTGCAAAGACTTTTCAGAAAACAGATCTTTCACTTGCTTTGAGCTGGGTTTAAGAACATTATTTCTCCCTGCTGCCCTCTGCCGTGACAGTTTGATGTTCAATGTCTTTAAAGGTTTGCTTTAGGAAAATGTGTATAACTCTGAAAGAAATTGCCCTGGTCCTGATTCCTATGGTGTTTTCTTACCAGTAACAAACCCGCACCAAACTCCCAATTTGTCACTGTCTGACTTCCTTTCTGGGTGGCAGCCTTATTTGTTTTCTTGGTTTTCTCCTTTCTACACTTTCTCTAGGATAAACAACCTATTACTTCAGTCACCTAACATTCATATTTCCTGTTTCTCATAATGTACATATTTGTAGTGTATGTCTATGTGTGTCTTGGGCAACCATGATGGAAGAACTGATTTTATTCCATAGACCTGGCAACTTCCCATAGTAAGGGACCAGTCAGGGACAGAATTCAGCTAAGTCTATTTACCTTGCTGTTACTATTCCCTATACTGATTGTTTCTTCCATTTCTCCTGTGACTGTCCTTGGGTCTTTCAACCTGTCCCCATGGCATCCTGTGATTTCAGTTTCCCACCAAACTAGCCCAGCACTTGACTTTCTTAATGCTTGAGAAAGCCATTAACAAAATCAAATGCAGGACATTCCTTTTCATCAAGCCATTCCATACTATTCCACATACCATTTTCTTTCTTAGATAGTCTCCTATATGTGTGGTACTTTTTTTTTTAAATAGCATTCAATCAGACTTGTGTTCTTGGGCAAGCATCAATACCACTATCACCTTATGGTCATGGTATACTCAAAAATAAAGCTATGTGTGCCATGTTTTATTGCCCTACAGTGTTACCTTAATCTTACTTCATGAGCAGCAAGCCTTTTCCCAATACTGGCCTTCCCTCCTTCATCCCTGTAATCTCCATATGAAAATTTCACATGACCCCAAGTTCCTATAACCAGTGCTACAGCAAAACCAGCGGGCAGCAGAGTTGTATTGGGCAGTGTAGCAATAAGAATTAAAATCATTCATCTTCTTTCTTTCCATTGTCAGCCAGAGGAAAGCTGGGAGAGGGACGGGGAGGGTGCAGTGGGGAGGTTATGAATTGCAACATTTCCAAGGCAACCACAGAGAAAAGGTAGAAGGTTGAGAAGTTAGGAAGGTAGTGACACAGGTTAAGATATGGGTCAGGGGTCTCTACCTTTTATGCATGACAATTGTGCACTTTAGTAATTTATGCTTCATTCAGATAAATGTATTCCAGGGTTTCAGTTTGGTATTATACTGACATAGTTTGCTTTATGATAGTGCTACATAGATTTAACCCTTTATGATACCACTTGGACTCCTCTGTTTTGATTGAATCTGGTGACATATTGGTTAATTTAAGAAATATCTTTTTTTAATGGTTTGGGGGAAATCCATTAATTTAAATTACAGTTTCACATTTTCAAATAGGTTTTTAGTGCTGTGGATTGAGGGGGGAGGTGTGACAACAACGAGGCCTCTCTCTTTTCTTCCCCCCACCCCCTAATAATACTCTGAGAATTCTAAACACCGCATGGCCTCAGTGCCTACGAATCACCCAGACAATCAAATGTTTATAGTTGAACTCTACTCAGTCAAGTGTGTCTGTTATGAAAAAAAAAATGGCTCGTTGGAGCTGGAAATTTATAACAGACACCCACAGGAAGGCATACCACTGCAAATCACATGAGGGCATACAGCTCTTCATACTGAATTCCTGCAACAAGCCATTTAGAATGATCAGGACCTGAAGACAATACAGAATTCACAGAGAAGGTCCTTCAAAGATTATTTTGTACGTGATACTAAAGCCAAGGGTTCATTTTTCTCCTTAACTTCATCCAGACATCAGGATCTATCCTGAAGCATGAAAATGGAGAAGATTTGCAGTGTTTATTGTATAATGTCTTTTTTTTTCTTTTTTGTTATATACCCTTAAAAAGGAAAGTTGTAAGCATAAAACACAAAATTAGGTATAATTTAAACATCAGGGGTTAATAGTGGGTTTCTTCTTTGTTTAGGCTTTTTAATGCTCCTGAGATTCCTTTTCTTAATCTATGAAATGGAATGAGGATGCTTTCAAATCTTTAGTTACAAATGAAATTATAGATAGTTATGCTCTTTTCTGTGGTTCAGTTATGTTTCTCACATCACCCTTATCCTCTATAGCATGTGCACATATAGCACTTTTTAAATGCAGATGGCAGAGTCTCTAGAGCTATAGAATGAAGGTAGTATTTATCTCAGAATTTCTATAGCTCTGATTACCTAAATATACTAATAGAAAAATTATGCTAAGAAAAAACAGTAACTAAGCAAGATGTTCTCCTAGTCATAGAGAATATTGAAACTTCAGAAAATGTATCAACCAACCTACAATTACTTGGAGAAAGGCAAAAGGAAACTGGGTGTAAACAATGATATTTACATATTTCAGTCTTTTGCCATGACATTTGCAAATGGTGAATTTCTGAAAACAGGAAGATGTACCAGTTTCAATTAATAAACATGGGGCTCCTGGGTGGCTCAGTTGGTTAAGCATCTGACTTTTGATTTCAGATCAGGTCATGATCTCACAGTTAGTGAGTTTGACCCCACATCAGGCTAGATGCTGACAGTATAGAGCCTGCTTGGGATTCTCTCCTTCCCTCTTTCTCTGCCCCACCCCCATGCTGTCCTCTCTCTCAAAATAAATAAATAAATAAATTTTTAAACCATCTCAGATACATGTTTTCCCTGTTTTAGGGCTGGTGTAGGATTGGAAGATATTATCCATGGGTCTCTCACAGTTTTGCAAGTCTTGTGGGCAGAGATACTTTTGTTCCACAGATAAAGATAGTATCTTGCTTCAGAGTAAGACTCAGGTTTGTTTAGTGTCCATTATAATAAAGATCATATTTCTCTCCAGGGCAAAGGTCAGGCAGGCTTACTGATTTGAGTTTACTGAGCTTTAAATTATGCTTCTAAAGTATGACCTACAGTGTATTCAAGTGTAACCTGAACCCCTTTTTGACCCTGCTGGAAGAGGGGCTTAGGGAAATGCAGGAATGCTGACACTCTGGTTAATGCTATTATTGCCATTAATAAAGTCCTTCCTCTCTTGCCCAGTGGTCCCATATCTTCTGCCAACATTTATGAAACTGAGGCAGGCTAACTTGTTAGCTGACAAGGAGAGTGAAAACTCAGACCCTTCACAGTTCTTGATAAGCAGTAGCGTGTACTTTTCCCTAGTCTCTGTAGCTGCTAACCTCACCATTATGTTCTGTTGAGCTCTATGTAGTGCTGGTGCAAATGGTGCACTTTTGCTCACACTTTGACAGCTTACTGGCTAGACTGGACCTGCAGAGGTACCTGCTTGGAGAGACCAGGTGACACAGTTCAGAATGCAGGAAAGTTAATGCTCCTTAAGGTAGACTTTGATGGAAAGGAGAGAGGAGATGATGGGGGTGAGGGTGCAGAGGGAGCCTACAGATAAATTTATATCCCTATCTCCTCTTACAAAGACTCTCCTGAGATAATATTCTTCTCTTATCACCTTTATAAAGGCAGTTCATATGGCCAGCTCACTAATGTCCCTCTTTATATCTGTCCTTCTTATTACCTTCCCTTGCTCCCTTCCCCCTCATTTCTGCTTCCCTGGGATTAGATTCTTTAATGAATAGTAATATATAAGTTTTTGCCACAGGTTTTGTTTTCTAGAGGACCCTGGTTAAAAGAGAGATTTAGGATTCTTGTACTTCAATACCAAAATTTTTGCATTAAAGTAGCAATGAAACAAAATTGTACTAACAGAAGGCAAATATGTGTGCAAATTGGTAGGCTGTCCATGTGAGCTCTTTAAACATGAGAAATCTGGTGAAGGTCAGTCTACAAGGTGGCCTGCCCTCAGGCGCAGCACAAGGACCAACCTTCTTAAAGACTACAGTGTTAATCTTCCTATGATTAAAAACATTACCAAATAATACTCTTAGTAAATCATTCTCTGCAGCTTTAGAAATCAAGACATGATGTGCTTCATTATTATTAAGATCATTATCATTGTTTTTTTTATAATGACTGTGACCCATAAGATAATATGAGCTTCTGACTTATTTAGGGGGAAATCTTTGATTCTGGATTCCAAGATGACCCAGGTATGAATTTTGGACTGTATTCATATTGCCTTTGACACAGATGAGATTTGAAAATTGATGCCCAAGATGTAGATCATCAGAAGAGAGAAGAACCTATATAGATCAGGGGTTAAAATATGGACTTGATGTTTGATAGGCTTGAGTTAAAATGGTACTTTTAACACTTCCTACTTATTGATATTTATCAAACACTTTCATGTGCTGTTACGTGTTTGATTATACCCCCCCCCCCAATTTCATACATTGAAGTTCTAATTCCTATTACCCCAGAATGTGACCTTATTTGGAAATAGGATCATTGCAGATGTAATTAGTTAAATTAAGATGAGGTCATTAGGGTGGGCCCCAATCCAGTTTGACTGGTATCCTTATGAAAAGAAAACACTAGAACATAGGTATGTACAGGTGGGAAATACCATTTGAAGATGAAGGCAAGGATCATGGTGATGCTTCTACAAGTCAAGGAATGCCAAATTGTAAGAAAACTACCAGAAGCTAGGGGAGAGGCATGGAAAAGATTCTTCCTTACAGTTCTCAGAAGGAACGAGCCCTGCCAATATCTTGATCTCAGACTTTTAGCCTCCAGAGCTGTGAGACAATAGATGTCTGATGGTTAAGCCACTCATTTTGTAGTACTTTGTTACTGCATCCCTTACAAACTCATACATGGGCTTTCCACCATGCTAAAAGCTAGACATATAGAAGTTAATACAATATAGACATAGTACCTGCTCTCATGGAACTTACAAACTAATATGAAATAATACACAGATAAACATACAAATATAATATAAGTATAAATTGTTATGTATCAGAAAAAAAATAAAAAAGATACTCGGGGGAAATTGGTGATAAGGATACCAGTGGTTAACTTAGATGTGAAAGTCAGGAATGGTTTTTCTCAGGATGTAACCTCTAAGTTGAGACCTTCCATTTAAAGAGTTTCAGGATTGGGGTACCTGGGTGACTCAGTTGGTTGAGTGTCCAACTCTTGATTTTGGCTCAGGTCATGATCTCACGGTTCATGAATTTGAGCCCTGCATCTCAATCTGCACCGACAGGACAGAGCTTACTTGGGATTCTCTCTCTCACTCCCTCTCTCTCTGTCCCTCCCATGCTCACTCACTGTCTGTCTCTCTAAAGAAATAAACTTAGAAAAACTTTTTCAAGAGTTTCAGGACTGAGAGGTTGAAGTGAAAGAGATAACCATATGTGAAAGCCCAGAAACCAGTGAGAGCTCAGAATACACTGGAAACTAAAAAAGCACAATATTTCTATTCTCTATCCTACTGTGTCAGAGAGGAAGGGCAAAAAATAAATTAGAAGTATACCAAGGTCGCATGATGTAGGTTATATAGTTGTAAACCATTTGAGGACTTTAAACAAGGACGTGACAGAATCCATTGTACTTATAAAGCTTTTGCACAAAGGACAGATGGGGAAGACAAGAAGGGATGTGACTAGGTCAGTTCAAGATCCATCCCAGCAGTCTAAATGAGAAATCAGGATGGCATTCACTAAGGTGAAGGCATGGGAGATGGAGCAAAGTGGACAGTTGGCCGATATTAAAAAAAAAAAATTAACGTTTATTTATTAGAGAGAGAGAGAGACAGAGAGACAGAGCGCAAGCGGGGGAGGGGCAGAGAAAGAGGGAGACACAGAAACTGAAGCAGGATCCAGGCTCTGAGCTGTCAGCACAGAGCCAGAAGTGGTACTCGAACTCACAGACTGTGAGATCATGACCTGAGTTGAAGTCCAAAGCTTAACTGCCTGAGGCACCCAGGCTCCCCTACAGTTGGCAGATATTTAATTTGAAAGAAGAACCAATAGAACTTGGTAATTATTTGCATTAGGGTACTGCAGGAGAAGGAAAAATCAAGATGACTTCTAGGTGGTTGGTTTTTTTTTTTTTTTTTTTTTTTTAAATTTTTTTTTTTAACGTTTTTTTTTTTTTTTTTTGACAGAGAGAGAGAGACAGAGCATGAACGGGGGAGGGGCAGAGAGAGAGGGAGACACAGAATCGGAAACAGGCTCCAGGCTCCGAGCCATCAGCCCAGAGCCTGACGCGGGGCTCGAACTCACGGACAGTGAGATCGTGACCTGGCTGAAGTCGGACGCTTAACCGACTGCGCCACCCAGGCGCCCCTAGGTGGTTGGTTTGAGCAGATGGTTGGACAAATGGCGATGTCATTTGCCAAGAGAGAAAATGGAGGAAGAACGAGTTTGTATTCTTGTGTATGAAAGAAGTTGAGGTAAGAGGAGAACAATCAGGAGGTTAGTATTATAAAGTTGAGGTGTCTTGAGACAAGTAGAAATGCCAAGTAGGCAGATGGTATGTAAGTTTTGTCTTTAACATAAAGATCTGGGCTAGAGATAATAATTTGTTTTTTATCTGCACATAAATGGTTCTTAATATATGGAAATGGCTAGGAAGAAGTGTAGAGGCAGAAGAGAGAATGTACACTTAGGCCTTGAGATAGATGTTAGGCAAATTATTTAACCCCTTTGAAACTTAATTCTGTTACCTTTAAATGGGAATAACATTACATGCTCTTTTAAGATATGTGTGGGTTAAATGAAATCATATCTATCTGAAAATGCAATGCAAATCATAAGAACTGAATGCATGGAGATTATTATTGTAATCATGATACTATCTCTGTTTGGTACTAAAAAGATAGAAAAGATGAAAGTAGGAGACTGAAAAACATTAAAAAAATGTTTCTTGGAAAGCTTCAATAAGTAAATTAATCCTTTTAACATTAAAATGCATATCAGAAGCAAGTGAGGATTTGCCCTGAGTTGTGACTACTGTATTTGGCTCTAAGGTCATTCCAGAGAATTATGTTGTCACAATGGCGGAAATCAAACAGGTACAAAGGAGAGAATTTGAGTAGGTTCTTAGGGCAGAAGGCAGTACAAGTAAAAACTTTTCCAAGTGAGATGCATGTGTGTATTGTCAAAGGTTAAAAAAAAAAAGTAATTTAAAGAGGAAATTGAAAATGTTAAATGATGTACTTGAAGTCTGATTTAATTAATGTGAAAGATACTATTGACATAAGAGCCAGAGACCCTCCCCCTGGGACTGAACTTGGACTCCTATCTTGAGAGGCAATTGATCTTCCATACTGATAGTTATGATGGCTACACTGAGAAGAGATGGCCATTTGAGAATGGGTAGCTGGCTTCTATGTGAGTGTGAAAGGACAAGAGCTGTAAGGATGGTAGAAAGAAAAGAATAAGGGTGACTAACCATGAAGTAGGTGGTAAGGAAGGAATACTTTGTGCCTAGGAAGGACCTGAAGGCCTGAAGTGCAATGGATGAGACCAACAATTGAAAAAAAGTTCAGTTAGTGAGAGGAGAGGCAAGAAAGGAAGGAAACAGATGTAAACACCTTGGTGAGTGAGGTCAGCAGAAATAAGTGAAAGCTTGAGCAGTCATGAGATGACATTGCTACTTAGATCAATCACATTGGTACTGAAACTGGAAGTATAGTGGTAGGGACAGATGACTTTGTAGTTATTCAATTGAAAGTAGTCCAAATGAAAGATATACTTAACTAAGATAATGAATGGGGGAGCTTAAAGCATGGGTTTAGGGCAGGTAGAAGTCAACTGCTCAGTGTAAGTGCAAGTGCACACTGAATTAGAAGGGGGTAATAAGATCCCTTGTTCATATGAAATTCAAATTACGTGACATTGAAGGAAATTTTTGGCTGTTTTTTAATGATTTACATGGCACAAGAAGAAGCAAATTGACCCTATTCAAAGACTATATCCTCTTTTTATTTTGTATTCCCCATCTCCTGTTAATGTTAGGTACACGGCAAATGATGATTCTTATATGAACGAATGAATACATTCATGCCCTATCTGTGGATAAACTCAAGCACAGACTAACCAATCACTGGTCACATACTGTGGAAGGAATTTAAATATCAGATGAAAGACAGAACAGTGGGGCCTCTTAATCCATCGAACAGTAGGCTAAAATTCTGAGATACTCTGAATCTAAGAATTAGTAGATCAAGGCCAACCTTAGAGTGTATTTTATCTGCCATAAAGACCCCAGATATTAAAAACCATGTCCAGACCCAAATGCATGTGTCCTCTAAAACTTACCTAGCAAAGCAAGTTTCTCATCTTAAACTAAAGCCTATACTTAAGAAAGTTTTGCTTTCTTAGGGAATATCTTTTTCTTTAACTTAAAAAGAATGTTTTATTTAGAGCTTTCTATGAGAGAACACTTTTTTTAGAAAGGGGTGTTAAAAAATAATCTAAAATTCTATTTACATTTGAGGTATTTTCTTGAAACATGCTTTAAAGCATACATATCTCTTTTGAAAAGAACAGGAAACTCAGGTATAAAAGCACTAATAAAACTCTTCTCTGCTTGAAGAACATTCCCTACATAATATACTTTTTTCAAGAGACCATAGCAATACTGAGTATTCATGGTACTGTTTCAGACGCAGGAAGTCAGTGATATTTTCCTGGTGAAATGTTACATTTGCCACATCAGTCTGTTTTATAGAAAACAATTATATTATTTAAGTTTTAAATGAAATGAGCTAGAATTTTATATTCTTCTACAGCAGTGCTTTCTCTGCCATCTCCTTCTTTCCATGGTCTCCTAGCTGTAAGACAAATGTTTTATTAATACAATAAAATGGTATTGAAATTAAAATAGCAGTAACTAATATTTGTATTATACTTTGTAGCTATCAAGTTATACTATCACATCTCACTTAGTATCTATCTTGTGAGACAGTATTATGATTTTCATTTTTATTTTACAGTATGGAGGCTCAGAAAATGTAGAGTTGCCAGAGGTATAGAGTAAGTAAGGAAATTGGGACTATAAACTTTTCTGGCTACAGTTGTTTTTGTTTTTTTGTTTGTTTTTTTGCTTGTTTTTGTTTTTTCCCTGTAGCCATTCATAATTATATCTCTCAATTGGATACCTTTGGTCCTTTCTTTAGACTTCAAAGGCAGAAAACAATTTCTCCTTATCTGAGCTATAAGTGTCACCAAAAGAAAAAGTTAGCAAATAAGTTCTTGAATCTCTGTAATACAGTATCCTTCTGTTTTGGAGATATTTGAGGGTATACAGAAGGCTAGACAGATTTTTTTTTATTCCTTCTTAACCTTTAAGCTTTGGTAAGAGATCACCACGAGGCGTCAAACATATTTATTTGTGAGTCTTATAGTGTCTTCTGTTTCCAGGAAGCAGAACTTGGCAATTCTGTCCTTTCTGGAGTACTGTGAATAGTGAACTGAGTACAAGCTTAGGAAACAGATAAAACTGAGTTCACATCCCATTCTCTCCATTTACTAGCTATATGGCCTTGGAAAAACTCTGTCCTTGAATCTCAACTACTTATTTGTGTAATGGACAGTGGAATTTCCTTGAATTGGAGATTTCCTTCCTTTTGGAGTACAGGTGGTCTGTGTAAATAGACCATCATAGGGACTTCTTAGAATGTTCTTCAGAATATAGTGATTACTGGTATTTCTGCTACAGCTCTTGGAAATCACCCTCTTGCTATTACTGGCTTTTTAAAAGTCGGCCCTAAAAATGGGTGGATATTAGCATTAGGGATAGCATTCCATAGGCTCCAAGAGGGTTCCCTTCATTTTCCTAGTTGTCTACCCAATGTCTGTTCCCCGCCCCCCTCCATAGTAACAGTGGGAGATTAAGGGCCACTATCCTCTTTTGTAATCCTTACATGTATTGGTATAAGTGCTTTTATGTGATCTGATAATTCCTTATTACTGTAAGATCATCCCCCAGAAATTTCAGGACCATCAGTAGGCTCACAGGGTGCAGTAAATGCCTTTGTTCATGTTTGATGACTCCAGTGATCAGAAAATTTTTCTGATGTGCTGAAATCAAATGAATATAACCTGGAACTACCTGAACCAAAAAGTAAATAACTCTTTGTGTGTGTTGTTTGCAGCACCACAGCATCACAAAGCAGAAAGAAAAGAAATGAGGCTTGCGATGATTTGTATTGTTGCTGGGTCTTTTCCATTCACAAGATACCTGTGATCATCAGCTGTGCCTGAGAGACACCGGTGGTCCTCAGTGCACAGGGTACAGGCACCACACTGCATAATAAAAAGAGGATCCTAGCAAAGGCGTCAAAGCATATGTGTTTTCAGTTTATTTTAAAAAATGTTTCTACTATAGTTTTTTGTAACGATGAAAGCCAATAGATTGGCCCTTTAAAAATACATATATTAATGGAACTAATCAGTCCCCCTGAATTCTAATGTGTATTTCATCCTGATTTTGTTAAGATATTGGATAGCACAAAAACCAGTCTAAGGTGGACCCAGGGCTTCTCAGTATCAGCTTTATCCATTGTGGGGAAAGGGATTTCAGTAGATCAGAGTCTGGGTTTGGGAGTAGGACTGTGTTGTACTAGCTATGGAATCGTGGGCAGGTCACAGCCCTCCCTCAGTCTTAGTTTCTACATGTGCAAAATGAAGATAATTATGGAGCTGTTGTCTGAATTCAATGAGATAATGTATGTAAATAGCTTAATATAATGACAGACACATCTAATATAGGAGCTCAGTTAGCAAATGTCAGCTGCTATGTTTTCAGTCCTTTATCTTCTCAAAAGATATTTATTATATTCCATATATGAATAAAATTTGAAATAAAAATAAGACAGTAAGCCTTTGACCTCAAGGAGCTCACCCTCGTATCTTAAATGCTTAAAAAGTGAAAGGCTTGCCCAGAGTGTGGAGGCAAATGAATAAGGGAAAGCTAGTAGCCCCAGGGTGGCAGGAGAGGCTTCCGATTATCCAATATTTTCCTAGTGGGAAGAGAGATAGGGAATCACCTATAGCAGGTGTTGGCAAACCTTGTCGGCAAAGGACCAAATGGCAAATATTTTCAGCTTTGTGGACCATTTGATATCTCTGTTGCCATTACTCAACTCTCCCATCGTAGTGAGAAAGCAGCCATAGGCCATACATATGTGGATTGCAGTGGCTGTATTCCAATAAAATTGTATTTACGAAACAGACCTTTATTAGTCAGGGTTTTCCAGAGAAACAGAACCACTTCATTTTAAAGTATAGGCTCATGCACTTATGGAGCCTGACAAGTCCAAAATCTTCAGGGTAGCTGGATAGGCTGGAGATCCAGGGAGGTATCATTGCTGTACTTCAAGTCCAAAAGCTGACAGGCTGGAGACTCCAGGATGAGCTGATGTGCAGTTCCAGTCTGAATGCTGTATGCTACAGAACCTTCCTCTTGCCCTTTGTTCCCTTCACATTAAGGAAGGCAACCTGCTTTACTCAAAGTCTTCCAATTTAAATGCAAATCTCACCCAGGATGACACAGAAAATTAAGCATTGTAGGACCTCAGTCAGATTTGACCAACTATAGTTTGCTTACCCCTGAACTAGAGAGATAACTCTTTCTGTTCAGACTACAGTAGGAAGAGATCTTTTTCCCAAAAGCCATTATATCTGATCCTCAGTTACTATTAACTAGCCATTAAGTGCTTCCCCAAACCCTAAGGCTTAACCATCAGAACAGAGTGACTAGAAGGGTCTGAAATTGGGTTTTGTTATCCACAGACAACCACATCCTCCCATCACTGAGAATGGAAGGGCCACTTGGCCTGAGTTTCATATCCAAACAGGAAACAGTGGAGAGAAAGAAGATAGAATTCATAACAAGGCACTGCTGTCTCTTCTGATAAATGGGACTTTGGGCAGAGGAGGGAGGCTCACTAAAGCCACCTTCCCAAATGGAGTAAACAACATCGTGTGGAAAAAGAAGGCCCTCTCTTTAATTCCAACCTCACATTGATTTGTTTAGATTCATACAGAGAGAACTTCATCATGTTTGAGTGGGAGTCTGAGAAGATGAGAATGTTGGTGAGGTAAGAAAAGAGAAAGAAAACAGAAAAGGTAGAAAGGATAGTGAGGGAGAAGAGAGGAAGGGTATAGAGTGAGATGAGACACACCATGGAAAATAAGGGCAAGAGGAGAAAAGCTGAGTTTTTAATTTTACTTTTTAAGCTTAAAACAGACTCTGTATCTATCTTCTTTGGATTTTCTATTTCCAAAACAAGTCTCCTCTAGCTCAAAGAGTGTTATAGGGTTTAATTCATTTAAATTGCAAAGCATTTCAAGACTCATAGATGAAAAGTATCATTGAAGTACAAAGCTCAGGTTCATTATTAATGAAAGCAGCCCTTCACAGCACAGTCTGCTTCAAACTTACTGGCTCCCTGAGAATGCCTAAGGTTAGTGGGAGATGGGCATCATGTAATAAAAGAAGCAGACAAATGCAGGTATGTATGTATTATAACCCCTGTATGAGAACTTTGTCAGAACTATCTCCAACACTAGCTTGAAGAAAATGTCTTGGTACAGGGGTAGTTGCTGTGTGTCAGAGTTGTCCTGAAAACTTGAATGAGTAGAATAAGTATAAAGCAAAGCACATTTTAAATACCCTGTAGAGGGGTCCCTGGGTGGCTCAGTCAGTGAAGCATCTGATTTTTGATTTTAGCTCAAGTCATGATCTCATGGTTTGTGAGTTTGATCCCCATGTTGGTCTCTATGCTGACAGCACAGAGCCTGCTTGGGATTCTTTCTCTCTCCTTCTCTCTCTGTCCCTCCTCTGCTCATTTTCTCTCTCTCTCTCTCTCTCTCTCTCTCTCTCTCTCTCTCAAAATAAAGTTTAAAAAAGTGTAAATAAATAAATGAATACCCTGTAGAAGTTTATGTTATTCAACCCCATGCCCACCGAAAAATTATGGAAATGGTGACTTCTGATATGTTTCTAAGTAAATATAATGAGAAGGGAGAGAAGGGAAATTTCATGTCACTGTGTTTTCACAAGTGAGGATGATTTATATCACTCCCCTTTCATTCATTTTTAACAAATTTACTGAAGAAACTAAAGAAAGCCTGAAGTAAATTTGAAATTACAACCTGTTACTTATGGTCAAAGTATTTTTTTTCTTTTTACTGATTTTTCCTTCTGTCCTGCCCATCTATATTGTATAAATGTTATTTGTACAAAACATTTTAATGACTTGTTTGCATGAAATTTTATGTAAAATAAGATGAGATGGAAGTAAGCATAATATAAATTATAGTTGTGTAAGAAATTGGAAAACCAGCATCTGCCAATCCACAAGAGCAAGCCCTGGTGAATATTTGTGGCAATATCAAAAACCTTATTGTTTTTAATCTTTCTGGGAAATTCCTTTATATTATCTATGAATGTTTAGTGTTCCTTTTTGATCTCTGGATATTCCTTTCTTATAGCATCTTGTTCCTATTTCATAGACTTAGTAGCCTAACTTAGATGTGTGATGACACTAGGCATTTTTTTTTTTTTTTGCTCTTTTATTACTCTGTCTCTGTTTCCTTCAAGTTTTTTTTTTTCTTTCTCTTTCTTTTTTTGTTTTGTTTTGTTTTGTTTCTTTGTTTTCATCTATATCTTTCAGGTCATAGTCTTCCTTAATATCTGCTGATCCATTGCTGTCCATTCATATTTAAGAACAAAGTACTGGAATTCTCATTGAAAGCCAGAGTCTTTACCTTAAAGTTGTCAGCTGAAGGAGACTCCTGCTGATGGAATCCATAGGTCTTTTCTCCTACACAGTGTTTTTCCTAGGCAGGGAAGTCTCTAATCTCCTGCCTGGAGGTTATAAAGCAAAATGTCAGAGTTTCTCAGAGTTGAGCTGGGTGAGTAAAGGGAACCAGGGGGTTCTCAAAATTCAAGATGTAGATCTCACAGTTCATTGTGCATATGTTCATTTAATTCTTCTGATTTAGTATTTCATCCCCCCTTCAGCTCTTTCTGATATTCCATAGCAAGGTTTCTCAAATTCTGCTTTATTGAGATTTAGGGATCAGATAATTCTTTGTTGTATAGACCATCCTGTGAATTGTAGAATACTAGCAGCATCCCTGAGCTCTACTCGCTAAACATCAGTAACACCATCCCCTCAACACCCCAGTTTGGGATAAACAAAAATGTTTCCTCAGAGGCAAATTGAAACTGGTTGAGAACCACTATTCCGAAGGGAACCCTCTTCTTCAGACACTCCAGAAAAGAAGTGCCTTGTCTTTTTCTAGTATGTGTCTGTGTGTGAATGTGGAAGACTGGGCAAAGGGTGTAATGGTCATAATATGCAGGAGTGACTCTAGGGATCTAACTATATATACAGGATTTCAATAAATCTTTACATCTTTATCCAAACTGAATCTTTAGAGATACCTGCTGCCTGGAATCAACTTGTTTCTTGGCTTCCATCTTGAGGATTTTCACTCTTCTTTCATCTGCTAAATCAGTAAAGTATTGTCTATTTGCTTTTAGCTTCCATTTTTTTAAAATATATGTCTTTACTGTAGTTATTTCCTCTCCTATTATTCTCTTTATCTTTGATGATTGAGAGGATTTTTTCCCTTTTAACCCCTTTCCTCTAATTCTTATAAGTTTGAAGGAAACATTATAAATGTGTGCTTTTTTCATGCTTCTGCATGGATTTTCAATGTTCAAATGCAAACAGCAAAATGTTTATGTGTGTGGCAGACAGGTCACTTAAGGATATGCCCACATAGCCTATAAAGTGCATTTTGGTTTTTTCTGGGCATTATTACTAACAGGAACAAGAATCCATTGTATGTGCATGAGTAGGGGTGCTATAGACTGAATGTTTGTATCTACCCCAAATTCATATGTTAAGACCTAATCCCCATAAGATAATATTTGGAAGCCTTTGGGAGGTGATTAGATCATGAGGGCACAGCCCTTATGAATGGGATTAGTGCCCTATTATAAAAGAGACCCCAGAAAGATACTTCATCTCTTCCACCATGTGAGGACACAGGGAAAAGAAGGACATCTATGAACTAGGAAGTGGGTTCTCACCAAACTCTGAACCTCGTACACCTTGATCTTGGACTTACCATCCTCTGGAACTGTGAGAAATAAACTTGTTTATAAGTCACCCAATCTATGGTATTCTGTTAGAGCAGCATGAATGGACTAAAACAAAGGATATAGCTTATAAAGATGGGTCTGGCAGTGGTTTACTTCTAAGTTTTTAGAATAATGAGCATATTACCAATGGCATCATTATTGTCAGTTCATCTGTTTGATTGATTTATTGCCTGGTTAAATGATTGATCTTTGATCCTTACAATTAATCTGCAAAGCAGATGACACAAATACTAGAACCCATGGAAAGTGAGGCATAGAGAGGTTAAGTGAATTGTTTAAAATTACAAAACTAGTTTGTAGCAGATCTAAGACTAGAAACCTAGTTCACTTCTTTTTCAACTATACTATTCTTTGAATAATTAGTATGACACAGGTAAACCCTCAAAGCAAGGATGAAACAAGAGAACTGTCAGTTTTTAGAAAGTCAAAGAAAGTAGTGCTATCCTGGTATTATGTACAAGGCAATGCTAAGGCTTACACAGTAGGAGTAGCCTGTGGCTTTTTGGATGATGATAAGCTCTCAATTGTGTGCAAGCCCTGTGAAGAGATGATAATAACAGATAACACCTATTGGGCATTTTGCAAGGTGTCATTTTATTTGGTTTCTTTATATACTATATCTCACTGTATCCTCACAACTTCTTGAGGTAGGGCTCTGAGCTGGATGACAGAAGCTGAAACTAGAATTTTTATTGTAAAACAGTGCATTCTTCTGAAAGTATTAGACTCACTGTTTAATGAGAGAGAAATTATAATTAAGTCTTTAGGAGTAGAAGAATCTCAAAGTCCCATGCTATTCCCATTAGGTGGTGAGCATGGGTGCTACTAATATGAACTCATTTCAGAAATCAAATTTATGCATTTTGCTTATTAGTTTAAAATTCAATTAGTTCATCTTAAATGTCTAGCTCAAGTCAAAATCCATAATTTTAAATGCCAGTGTGGCCACCTGGATGACTCCATAATTTCCTCACACAAATTTAGAAAATTGAAGTTTTTACCTATATCCTTTAGCTTTTGCTGCATAACAAACCAGTTCAAAACTTAGTAGCTTAAAACAGCAATCATTTTTTTACCTTCATATCCTTCCAGTAGATAGTTTAGCCTTGGCTAAATTAGTCAGTTCTGATCTGGGAAGGTACAGCTGATTTTACTCTCATGGCTAAAAGTATCTGGGGGTGACTGGTTTAGAATAAACTTTATTGGTCTGGTAGAGTAAATAATTCCTCCTGTTTATAATTATGTGAAGATGTCCACATCCTGATTCCTGGAGCCTGAGAATATATTATATAGCCAAAGTGACTTTGCAGATGTGATCAAGTTAAAGATCTAGAGATGGAGAAATTATCCTGAATTACCAGGTATGCCTAATGATGTCATAACAAGTGTCCTTATAAGGAGGAGGTAGAGATGCTACTACAGAAGAGAAGGTGATATGATGGAAGAAGTAGAGATTTCAAGTGATGAGCTGTGGAGACAGAGGAAAAGGCTGTATATCATGGCATGTAAAGTAGACACTTGAAGCTGAAAAAGGTAAAGAAATAGATTTTCCCTTCAGAGCTTCAAGAAGGAACCAGACCTGCTGACACCTTGGTTTTACCTTAGTAATTCTGATTTTAAACTTCTGACCTTCAGAATTATAAGATAATGGATTTATATTGTTCTAAGCTACTATATTTGTAGTAATTTGTTACAACAGCAAAAGGAAACTAATATAGCTGAGATGGCTGGAATGACCAGGACTTCTCCAAATACATGTCTGTCTGCCCTTCTCTCCTTCCTTCCTTCCTCCCTTCCTTCCTTCCTTCTTTCCTTCCTTCCTTCCTTCCTTTCTTCCTTCCTTCCATCCTTTCTCCTATCTTTCCATCCTTCCTCATTTCCTTCCTCCTTCCTTCTCTCCTCAATATTTATCCTATTGTCTAGCCGTAATGAACTGCTAACAGATCTTACAGCATTGCCATAAAATCTAGAAACTTAGAGAAGAGTATTTTTTTCATTATTTATATTTATTTCTGAACACCCTAGCTTATTTTGTATGGGTATGTTAAATGTGATTTATTCAGTGAAAATCAGAGGCATAATTGATCTAAGGCAATGGATCCTAGATGCATATGCAGGGATTAATAGAAATATCTCATTGATGTACTGCATTCATTGAAATTTTGTACAGCCCATTTAACTGCACCATTAATAAGAGGTATCACATTGAACATTCCATATGGTTTCTTCAAATATTTCATGTATTTTAATGTAATATTAATAATCCATTTGTAAACCTATGTATAATCATTTATTTTAAAGATATTATAAATAACATGTAAAATGTGCATGATGTTTCATGCCTCCATGCTTCCCTGTGTGGGATGCCCTATCCCTTCTTGATGGCTTTTCTATATCCTAGTTATTCTTTAAGACTCAAATCAAACACAGCTTTCTTTATGAAACACTTCCTTATCACTTAATCTCAGTAACAACAGCAGCAGCATCTCCCCCTTATTCGCTTGACCTTTTGAATTTCAGCAAGAGGAAATTGAAACCTCTTCTATGAAGGATTAATAGCTCATGATACATACATTAAACAAAAGTTAACTTCAGCATCACAGATGCTAATGTGTCAGGGAAAGTAGAAACGACTCTAACTGGGAGTAAACAATAGGAAAGCTAGTCCTCTGAGAGTTAAATTGTCCACATCAGGCCAATAAGTTCCTCTCAGATGATAAAGAATTGCAGAAGTTAAATCATGTTCTTGAGAGAAGTGCTCAGTCAAGTCCAGCACGTGGTTAAAAATAAGCCTGGAGATGTTATCACTATATGTTTATTTTTTATCTAGGATCTTTCCTTTAGCATTTAAAATCATTCTCCATATCTTACAATTACTATGATGTCTACATTTACTACAGTGCATCTCTGTTCGATGTTCATAATTATCTGTACTTTACCCATTTTTTTCCTATTTATTCATAATCTTTTGGGGGCAGAGACCTATTTTATGACATATTCATCTAGTGCAGAGTGTATCCACAAAGCTTCATATATAATCATAATAGCAATAATCTGTATTACAGATGACAGATACAGAATTGCTATTTCCAGACCTCAAAATTTCAAATCAGAATAAATAAACTCTATGCATTTCATTAAAGCGTTTCTCTCAAATCTGGTTTGTGGGACATAGATAACAATCTGCCTATTTCTACAATGATTTTTTTCTTTGAAAAAGAAGATATGTGTAGCAAATTCTAATACATGCTCACACCAACTTTGTTTTCATTTAGTAAACAAAGTCAGATGTTTTATAAAAACAGTGAATTCGTTTTATGGTACATGAGCTTGATGGAATATTACATAGCCATTAAAATGATGTATGTAAAGACTATTGAGATACATGGAAAACTATAAACTGTGAGAAAAGTAATACACAGAATGATGATATGATCATCTCTACTATGTACATTAATTGTTATGTGTAAAGCTTGGAAGAGGCCACAGAGCAATATAAATGGCTGTTTTCAATGTTTTTACATACTTGAATTTGTTTTTAAGGCAAGAGGATTTAAATAATATTTGTTGAAATAAGCTATAAACTTCCTGGTCATATAGATAGATTCTTGTAATTTATGTTATGTCCATAGAAGTAAAAAGAGAACTTTAAAGGCAATTTCTCACCTATAAGATAAGGACTTTGGTTAAGATCTTTTTTTGAGCCATCCATTACAATATTACCAGAAAGAGAAGGTTTTCCCTTTATTTTTATGACTGCAAGAGGAAATTGCAAACACTGTCTCTGGAGTCGGACCACAGCTTTCATATTATCCCTCTACCACTAAATAGCCTCTAAATACCTGATCTAGGACACGTTCCTTAACCTTGTTAAATCATGGTTTCCTCGTGATTTAGAAAGTGGAGGTAATAAAACTTTACCTTATAATATTATTGAAATGGTTAAATAGAAAAAAAGCTTGTAAAGTGAGGATTTTTCACAGAACCTGGTACATGTTAAGCTTTTAATAAAAGGTAGTTATATACACATATTTCAAAGCCACAACTGACTTACCAATAATTTTTTTTTTCCCCAAAGAGAAGCCAAAGACAGAATATCCCTAGGAAAAATACTCTGCAACATTTAGGCCATTCTAGATAAAATCTCAAACATCAAGGAGTTTCTTTTATTTGTTTAAAAGAGTTGTTTTGGGGCTCCTGGGTGGCTCAGTCGGTTGAGCGTCCGACTTCGGCCCAGGTCATGATCTCGCAGTCCGTGGGTTCATGCCCCATATCGGGCTCTGTGCTGACAGCTCGGAGCCCGGAGCCTGTTTCGGATTCTGTGTCTCCCTCTCTCTCTGACCCTTCCTGTTCATGCTCTGTCTCTCTCTGTCTCAAAAATAAATAAACATTAAAAAAAATTTTTTTAATAAAAAAAAATAAAAGTTATTTTTATGTATTCAAACTTAATTCATAATGAAAGCAGATTTTTGCATGATGGCTGTAGTAGGTGATCTCTCTGATGATAGGGATTTTGAATAAAGTTTCAGGCATTCTGAGAAAATATTGAACATTTCATAAATTAATTCCTTTTGGTAAAAGGCACTGGAATTTGGGACTAAATGCCTTTAAATGGAATGTCAACCATGATACATTCAATATTTAAATATTTGAATGGATCATCCGTTGGAGTTTGTCATTCTATTCTCCATCCTTCTTCTATACAGCACCTCTAAATAGAGGGCCTAAATTTTGAGTATGTTTTGTGTCCCCATTTTGAATGTAAGGTTTAGTAGGAGGATGCAGTGAAGGGAAACAAATAGTTAATCAAAAGACTGCTTAAAATATGGTCGTATTTCTACCCAATTATATGCCTTACACATCTGTCTTAGCTTCATTGTCAATATATTTAGAAAAATCCTCCAACTTACTAAAAGAATGCAATTAAGGGCCTTCTGAAACCATATAAGGGAAAGACTGTTTCCTCTTTCTTATTGAAAAGGTTTCCAGCTCTGTCTTCTGGGGAGAAAGTTGATCTATCCTTACCTCCGTAAGGCCCATTCAGAGAACAAGCAGGCATTCTGAAGGGAAAGTTCTGTCTCTCCAGAACTGGCATTCTCAGATATGTAAGGAATGATTAAAAAGTCTAGGAAGTTGAATAAGAATAAATCATTTGACTTATTAAATAATGAGCGCTTTACCTAGGGAGAACATAAATAGGTCCGTGCCTATTTAGAAATAGCTTCTTGAAGTTTATAATGGGTGAATTTAAGACAAAGGAAAGGCTGTTCAGCTTTTCTAATCTGCCCCTTCTCTTCAGGCTAGGTTCCTGCTCTCTTTGCAACTCCCATCATTCTCTGTATTATAATAATCTGTCTCCAGACCACAGAGTGAATTTCTTGAGATTAAGGACCAAAGGCTGGTTATTCATCTTTGTTCACCTGGTATCCACATCCTAGGAAACTAACCATAAACACTTGGACTACCTCAAGGGGTAAAGAAGTCAAAAAATTTAATTAGGTTTAAAATATGATTTATCTGTAATGGCTTGAGAACATAGCCTTTAGAGGCTGGTGGCTGTTGAGACTACTATCATGATTTGCAAAAGAAAACATCCTTTATGCTTTTGTCAGAAACAAAACCGGGCTGAAGGTATTCTTTGGTGTCCCCGTACCCTTTTTAGATCCATGGCTTTCAGTAATTGTGTAGGTTGTTTTCCAATAGCTTGGGATATGTGTTTAATGTATAACACTTATGTAGCCTGCACTCTAATTAGCAATCATTTCATTTTTCTGGACTTCGAATCAGTCACCTATGAAATGAAGCCCCAGGACCAGATTGTCTTGAAGATAGGATTCTACTCTCTAAATGTGTTTTACCTGATGATCCAAAGATAAGATTTTCAGGGCCATGTGCTCTTTTTGTTTGTTTGTTTATTTGTTTGTTTTATAATAGTGCCTTCCCCCTACCTCACATCATAACATGTAGACTTTAGTATCCAGCTCAAAACAAGAACAGGGAGAAAAGAATAGAAGCTGTTTTCTAACTGAGTACTAAAATAACAGGGCAAGGCTGAAAATAACTATCTAAGAAAATTGGCAGTTGTGTTTGTATAATTTTTTTTCAAGTTTGCATTTTGTAACTCTTTTTTCATTTTTAAGAAAATCATCAAATTGAAAGGTTTTCAATTTTTCTATTTCCTGCTAGCTGTTTTTTTTTTTTTTGGTCCATTTTATGCCAGAGACTGTATTGAAAGCAATTTTAACAGATGTAACTAAAGAAGGACTAACCATGTGCACATGATGTATGGTTTTATAACCAGGAGTTCTTCTGGATCTCTATTCAGCTTCTCACCTGGATTGCTATAGAGTTTGATCACTCTGTATTGTATTAGTGTTCCCATGGGCGAAATGGACAGAGATGTATCATACATATCTCTGGATGCTGTTGGGATATATACCATAACTAATCAATACCTGTCCAACATATTAATATTCCTTTGCAAAGGCACAGCAAGGTACAGTATCGTTGCATTGCCTATATGTGTCCCTGTTAAAGGCTGATTTGCCTTTAACTCCTGGGGAAATAGGTTTAATTCTGAATTGCTTTGCTGTGGACAGATGGACCTCATGTTTCTTAGTTTGCCTGAGCTAGACTGCCCTCTTGGGAACTGTTTCTTTGTCTTTGAAAACTTCCAAACCTCAGATCTCATCACTGATAACAAAACAAGCAACCAAGCAAACAAGGTTTAAAAGACAAAACCAATAATAGGTTATCAATGTGAGCAGATTATATTATTTGGCAATGTTACCTATCAGAATGACATGTAAGGAATAAACTGTACATATTTACTACCATGTCATTAACACTGTCTACTCACCTTCTTTGAGATGCAGGAAACAATGAATTGAATATTAACAGTATCACATTCCCACAGGGTGGACACTATGGAGCAAATCAATTCTCCCAGTCATTTAATTCTGTCCAATTTTAGGGCCACTTGTTGTGCAAGGTGTTTAGTAAGTTTACTGAGGCAAATAAAAATAAATGACATGGATTTCTCATTCTTTAACTTTTATTAAATACTCCTTTAATATATGACATACCAGGAACAGTCCCAATAAAATATTGAGATCTTCAAGGAACTTTGGAAAAAAAGGAGGACATAACTTGTTCTCTTTCTATCTTTGTAAAATCAGAAAACCTTGGTGGAATGGTGTATAAAATATGAAACTGAAGGTATAGAGTAATTTAAAAGCATGGATTTTTAGATGAAATAGACCAAGAGCTGCACTCTGCCAGTGATTTTTCCCAGGTACCTGTGGATTAAGTTGTTTAATTTCTTGAAACTTCATTATCTGATTTAAGCATAAAATTCCATTTAGTAGTTCAAAACTGGGTGAACGTTGACAGGTTAATACATGACTCAACTACTAAGAAGGATGTTTATCGGATGGCACGGGAAGGACATGATTAAATGCCCAGTATTGAGTCCTTGCTGCTGCCACTGCTACTACTATTGCTTCTATTACTACTACCACCACCATCACTGTCGTTGCTACCAGCATCACTACTATTGCTGTTAGTAACACCGCCGCTACTTATATGACCACCACCACCACTGCTACCACCACTACTCCTGTAACCACCACCATCCCTACCACTACTACCACCATCACCACTACTGCTTCTACCACCACTACTACCATTACCCCTGCCACTACCTCCATCATCACCACCACCGCCGCTGCTTCTACTATTACCACCACCACTACCTCTACCTCCACTACTACTACTACTTACTACTAGTAGTACTTACTGCTACTACAGCCACCATCACTACAGCTCCTACCACCACTACTATTATTACCACCACCACTACCTCTACCTCCACTGCTACTACTTACTACTAGTAGTACTTACTGCTACTACAACCACCATCGCTACTGCTCCTACCACCACTACTACTATTACCACCACCGCTACCTCTACCTCCACTGCTACTACTTACTACTAGTAGTACTTACTGCTACTACAACTACCACTGCTACTACTTACTACTAGTAGTACTACTGCTACTACAACCACCATCGCTACTGCTCCTACCACCACTACTATTACGGTACCAACACTGTTGTCACCATTACTACCACTGCTATTGCTGATATTTGTTATCTTTACGATTGAATCATTACCAGCCATGGTTGTCATCATCATCGTCATGATCATCACTTACATTAAATAAGATGAAATCATGAGCTCCCCAAATATGGGAGAAAAGATCGTTCTTAAATTCCTCTAAATGCTTTGAAAGTTCTCACTCCTGGGGCACCTGTATGGCTAATTCAGTTGAGCGTCCGACTTCGGCCCAGGTCATGATCTCAAGGTTTGTGAGTTCGAGCCCCACGTCGGGCTCTGTGCTGACAGCTCAGAGCCTGGAGCCTGCTTCGGATTCTGTGTCTCCCTCTCTCTCTGCCCCTCCCCCACTCATGCTCTGTCTCTCTCTGTCAAAAGTAAACATTAAAAAAAATTGTTTTTTTTTTAAAAAAAAAGTTCTCACTCCTATGTTTAGCAGCTTCAACTCTAAAGACTGGTATCAGTGTAAGTCAGGAAAGAGGTTCAACCAGAAACTACCTGTGTTAGAGCAGATTCAAAGTTCATTTGTTTTAAAATTAGTATCAACAATGAAAATCAAATTCAAATTCAGGCTGGAAATTAAAAAGACAATTAAGGGAATACAGATATTTAGGTCAAGTAGAAATAAAGGGAAGAGAGGCCCTCTAAGAAATAAGAATTGAATGCATCTTAATTTTTTTTTGAATTCCAGTGTAATTAACAAACAGTGTTATATTAGTTTCAGGTGTACAATATAGTGATTCAACATTTCTATACAGTGCTCAATTATGATACATGTACTTTTAATCCCCTTCACCTATTTCACCCATCTCTACATACACACCTCCCCTTTGGTAACCCCTGTATATTCTCTATATTTAGAATCTGTTTTTTTGTTTGTCTCTTATTTCCTTTTTTCCTTTGCTTTGTTTCTTAAATTCCACGTATGAGTGAAATCATATGGTATTTGATTTCAATCTATCCATGTTGTGCAAATGGCAAGATTTTATTCTTTTTTATAGCTGAGTAATATTATTTATTAGTAATATTATACACACACACATACACACACCACATCTTCTTTATCAACTTACCTATCAATGGGTTGATTTCATATTATGGCTATTACAAATAATAATGCAAGAAACATAGGTGTGCATATATCTTTTCAAATTAGAGTTTTCATATCCTTTGGGTAAATACCCAGTAGTAAAATTACTGGATCATCTGATAATTCTATTTTTAATTTTTTGAGGAACTTCTGTACTGTTTTGTGCAGTGGCTTCACCAATATGCATTCCTACCAACAGTGCAAGAGGGTTCCTTTTTGTCCATACCCTCACCAACACCTCCTGTTCCTCTTTCTTTCTTTCTTTCTTTCTTTCTTTCTTTCTTTCTTTTTTTCATTTTATCCATTCTGACAGGTGTGAGGTGATATTTTATTGTAATTTTGATTTGCATTTCCATGATGATGAGTGACATTGAGCATCTTTGCCATGTGTCTGTTGGCCATCTGTATATCTTCGTTGGGAAAATATGTGTTCGTGTCTTTTGCCCACTTTTAATTTGGTTGTATCAGGGTTTTGTGGTGTTGATTGTATCAGTTCTTGAGTTATATTGAATATTAAACTCTTACTGGATGTATCATTTGCAAATATCTTCCCTCATTCAATAGGCTCTTTTTGTTTTGTCTACTGTGTTCTTTGTTGTGAAGAAGCTTTTTACTTTGATGCAGTTCTAATAGTTTATTTTTGCTTTTGTTTCCCTTATCTTAGGAGACATATTAAGAAATATGTTGCTATAGCCGATGTCAAAGAAATTACTGCCTGTGCTCTCTTCTAGGCTTTTGATGGTTTTAGGTCTCACATTTAGGACTTTAATCCATTTTGAGTTTATTTTTGTGTATGGTGTGAGAAAGTAGTCCAGTTCCATTTTTTCACACAATGTTGTCCAGTTTTCCTAACACCATTTGTTGAAGAGACTGTTGTTTTACCCACTCTGCTTTCTTGCCTTCTTTGTAATAGATAAATTGACCATATAATTGTGGACTTATTTCATGGTCTCTCTATTCTATTCCATTGATCTAAGTATCTATTTTTGTGCCAAATACCATACTGCTTTGATGACTATACCTTTGTAATATATCTTGAAGTGGGAATTGTGATGTCTCCAGTTTTATTTTTCTTTTTTCGAGATTACTTTGGCCATTTGGGGTCTTTTGTGGTTCCATACAAATTTTAGTGTTATTTGTTCTAGTTCTGTGAAAAATGCTTTTGGTATTTTGATAGGAATTGCATTAAATCTATAGATTGCTTTGGGTAGTATAGACATTTTAACAATATTTGTTCTTCCAATCCATGAGCCTGGGATACTTTTCCATTTATTTGTGTCATCTTCAATTTTTTTCATCAGTGTTTTATAGTTTTCTTCTCCTTAGTTAAGTTTATTCTTAGGTATTTTATTATTTTTGGTACAATTGTAAATGGGATTGTTTTCTTAATTTTTCTTTCTGCTACTTAATTATTAGTGTATAGAATGCAATAGATTTCTGTACATTGATAATTCTGCAACTTACTGAATTCATTTATCCATTCTAGTAAGGTTTTTTTGGTGGAGTCTTTAGAGTTTTCTGTATGTAATATTATGTCATCAGCAAATAGTGAAATGTCTAATTCTTCCTTACTAATTTGGATGCCTTTTATTTCTTTTTCTTATCTGGTTGCTGTGCCTAGGACTTCCAGTACTGTGTTGAGTAAAAGTGGTGAGAGTGGCCATCCTTGTCTTGTTCCTGATCTTAGAGGAAAAGCTGTCAGTTTTTCACCATTGAGTATGATGTTAGCTATCGGTTTTTCATGTAAGACCTTTATTATGTTATGTCCCCTTTAAGCCTGGTTTGTTGAGGTTTGTTTTTTTTTTTTTTTAAATCACGAATTGATATTGTACTTTTTCAAATGTTTTTTTTTTTTCTGCAACTGTTGAAATGATCGTATGGTTTCTATCCTTTCTCATATTGATGTAATGTATCATGTTGATTGGTTTGTGAATGTTGAGTCACTTTTGCATTCCTAGAACAAATCCCACTTGATCATGATGAATTTTTGTAATGTATTGTCTTCAGTTTGCTAACATTTTGTTGAGGATTTTTGTGTCTATGTTCATCAGAGATACTGGCCTATAGTCTCCCTTTTTTTTAGTGTTTTTATTTAGTTTTGGTATCAGGTTAATGCTGGCCTTATAGGATGAATTTGGAAGCTTTCCTTCATCTTCTAGTTTTTGGAAAAGTTTGAGAAGAATAAGTATAAACTCTTTTTTAAATGTTTGTAAAATTCAACTGTGAAGTCATGTGGTTCTGGACTTTGGTTTGTTGGAAGGTTTTTTGATTACTGATTCAATTTCATTGCTAGTTATCAGTCTGTTCAAGTTTTCTGTTTCTTCCTGAATCAGTTTTGGGAGGTTATATGTTTCTAGAAATTTATTCATTTCTTCTAGATTGTCCAATTTGTTGGCATGCAATTTTTTCACAATATTCTCTTATGATCCTTTGTATTTCTGTGGTGTTGGTTGTTACTTTTCCTCTTTTACTTCTGATTTTCTGTATTTGAGTCTTTTTTTTTTTTTTGAGTCTGGCTAAAAGTTTGTTAATTTTGTTGCTCCTTTCAAAGAACCAGGTCCTGGTTTTATTGATCTGCTCTATTGTTTAGTGCTTTATGGTGTTTTTTTGTTTGCTTAAATTTTCTGTTTTGTTTTTACTTTCTATTTCATTTATTTCTACTCTAATGTTTATTATTTCCTTCTAGTAGTTTGGGGTTTTGTTTGTTCTCCTTTTGCTAACCTCTTTTAAGTATGAGGTTAAGTTGTTTATTTGAGGTTTTTTTGTTTGTTTGTTTGTTTTCCCCTTGCTTCTGGTGTAGGATTATGTTGCTGTAAACTTCCCTGTTAACAAGATTTTGCTCCATCCCAAAGATTTGGACTATTGTGCTTTCATTTTCATTTTTTGCCATGTAGTTTGTGAGTAGCATGTTATTTAACCTCCATGTATTTGCATTTTTCCAGATTTTTCCTTGTGCTTGATTTCTTGTTTTATAGTGTTATGGTAAGAAAGATGCTTGATATGACTTCAACTTTTTTTTAATTCATTGAAGCCTAACATATAACCTATTCTGGAGAATGTTCCATGTAAACTTGAAAAGAATGTGTATTCAGCTGTTTTCAGATGGAATGTTCTGAATATATGTTTGATCTGTCTGGTCCAATGTGTCATTCAAAGCCATTATTTCCTTGTTGATTTTCTGTCTGAATGATCTACCCATTAATGTAAATAGGGTAGTATTATATTACTATCAGTTGATTACTCCTTTCTGTTTGTTAATAGCTTCTTTGTGTACTTGAGAGCTTCTATGTTGGGTGCATAAACATTTACAATTTTTATATCTTCTTGTTAGATTGTTCCCTTTATTATTATGCAGTGCACTTCTTTATCTCTTGCTGCAGTTTTTGTTTTAAAGTCTATTTTCTCTGATATAAATATTGCTACCCCAGCTTTCTTTTTACTTCCATTTGCATGATAAATGCTTTTCCATCTCTTTGCTTTCAATCTGCATGTGTCTTTAGGTCTGAAATGAATCTCTTATGAACACCATTTAGATGGGCCTTGCTTTTTTATCTATTCTGTCACCCTGTGTCTTTTGATTGGAGCATTTAGTACAATTACATTCGAAGTATTTATTAATAGGTATGTACTTATTGCCATTTTGTTACTTTTTTATGGTTGTTTTTTGTAGTTCTTCTCTGTTCCTTTCTTGTTCTCTTCTCTTCTGGTTTGATGGCTTTCCTTGGTGATATACTTTGATTCCTTTCTCTTCATGTTTTGCATATCTATTTCTGGTTTTTTACTTGTGGTTATCATTAGGCTTATATATAATACCTTATGCATCCAGCAGTCTATATTAAGTTGATGGTCATTTAAGTTTGAACCAATTCTAAAGCAATACATTTTTATTCCTCCCCCATCTGCTACATTTTAAATATTGGTGTCATACTTTTACATCCTTTGTGTGTATGTGTGTGTGTGTGTGTGGGTGTGTGAATCCCTTCACTGATTTTTACAGATATAGTTAACTTCACTGCTTTTGTGCTTCCTACTTTTCTATTCCTGCTTATGGTCTTTTGTTTTCCCTCATAGAATCCCCTTTAAGATTTATTGTAAATGTGGTTTACTGTTGATGAGTTTATTTAAATTTTGTCTGGGAAACTCTTACTCTTCTTCTATTCTGAATGATAGCCTTGGTGGATAGAGCATTCTTGGTTGCAGGTTTTTCCTTTCAGCACTTTGAATATATCATGCCACTGTATTCTGGCCTGCAAAGTTTTTGCTGAAAAATCAACTGATAGCTTTTTTGGGGTTTCCCTTGTATGTAACTACTTTCTTTTCTCTTGTTGCTTTTAAAATTCTCTCCTTTTCACTGCTTTTTTCCATCTTAATTACTAGGTGTATTGGTGTGGACCTCCTTGGGTTGATATTGTTGGGGGATCTCTAGGCCTCCTGGATCTGGATTTCTGTTTCCTTCCCCTGATTTGGGACATTTTCAGCTATTATTTATTCAAAGAGATTTTCTGCCCCTTTTTCTCCCTCTTTACCTTCTGGGATCCCTGTAAAACAAATGTTATGCTCGTTGGTGTTGCTGAGTTCCCTTAATCTATTCCCATTTTATTTTTTTTTCTTTCTTCTGTTCAGCTTAATTGCTTTCTATTCCTCTGTCTTCCAGGTTGTTGCTCCATTCTTCTGCTTCCTATAGTCTACTATTACTCCCTCTAGAATATTTTAATTTCAGTAATTGGGTTCTTCACCTCTTGTTAGTTCTTTATTTTTTCCATGTCTTTGTTTGAGGGTCTCACTGGGGTCCTCCACTCTTTTCTCGAAGTCCAGTAAGTATCCTTATGATCATTGCTTTAAATTCTCTATCAGGCATTTTCCTTATTTTTGTTTTGTTTAGTTCTCTTACTGTGATTTTTTTTCCCTGTTCTTTAATTTGTGAGTGACATGTTGTGCTCTCCTGTTGTGGCTGAGCTGCTTTTGCCTTCAGTCCAGTCATCAGCAATTGTCCACTTTGCCTGTTGTGGGCAGAGTTTGGCCCCTGTATTGTTAATGAGCCAGTCTGGGGTCACCTTGGGCTTGAGTTAGGTCAGATCAGACATTTGCCACAGGTATGGTTGCACCAAACTCTAGGGTATTCTCCCTGTGTTGTCCCTTGAGAAGCTTTCATTACTGAGTGGGATCTGTTGTCAGACCAGATGGCTGTCCCCAGCCCACTGCTGGGGTTGTAGTGCAGCTGGGGTGTGTAGCTATCTTCCCCTCTCCCCAAGGCAAGAGTAATGTTGGAATGGTGTTGGCCACTACTGAGGCTGCTTGCACAATGCCATGCTTGTGTTTCCGATTTGGATGGATTCCTGTGGAGGGCAGTTTGAACGGGACAGGTCTGCAGAGAATATGTGAACCTGGTACCCATTGTTAGCATGGTTTGTACGGATACTACCACTTTGGAGAATTACTGAGGGTCGTTAGGGTGGCAGGTCCATAGTAGAAGGTAAAGGTGGAGGTTATTCTTAGTAAGCTAGGTGGAGAGTGTTCATGCTGGTTCCCATGGGTGTCCGTGTACCTAGGCTGGGGGTGGGAAAAAGAAGTGGTGACCACCAGGTCTTTTGTTCTTGGAGAAGTCTCCTAAAGATTCCTGCCCCTCCAGCACATGTTCTGAGATTAGTAAATAAATCTTCTCATATATGTCAGATGTTTTTTTCAAACTGGTGCTCCTATGATGTATCTCAGCATAGCTGTTTGTTATGCTATCTCTTTAAAGCAGGAACTCAGTTTCCTATCCATTTCTGGCTCTCCTGGAGTCAAGCTGCTGATTTTTAAAGTTCCAGGTATTAGGCCCCACTGATTATAAAAACTCAAGAATTTAAGCCCCTCTTGTTTTCCTTTTTTTTTTTTTTAAGTTTATTTATTTTTTTGCAAGAGACAGAGACAGCATCAGTGGGGGAGGGACAGAGAGAGAGGGAGAGAGAGAATTCCAAGCAGCCTCCATGTTGCCAGTGTAGAACCCCATGTGGGGCCTGAACTCAGGAAACCATAAGATCATGACCTGATCCGAAACCAGGAGTCAGCCACTTAACAGACTAAGCCACCCAGGTGCCCTGCCTCTCTTGTTTTCAAAGCCAAATGTTATATGTGTTTGTCTTCCCAGGGCAGACCCCCTGTTCATGAAGTTCCTAATGTGGTGTCTGCTCCTGTCCTTATTCTGTGCTTGTGGTGGCTCTCCCTCCAGCTAACAGTCTTGAGGGTCAGTTTGGTTCCCTACCATGTCTCTGCCCTCTCTACCATTTTTCATGTGGCCTCTTCTCTACAATTAGCTCTGGAGATTATGTTTTGCCAGTCTTGGGTCATTTTCTGGATAATTTACATTGTATGTGGGTGTTATGTAGGCATATTCCTGGGAGGAGGGCAGTTAGGATCTTCCCACTCCACCATCTTCCCCAGAAGTCTCCAGAGAACACATTTGAAAGATCAAGAATGTGCAACATTGATATATTTATTCTAGTTGCTTTCTGGGGCCCAATATGAGCCATAGTTAACTGTATTAAACATAAATGATTTCTCAAAACATTAGATAGGTTTGATTGCAATAAAGATGACCTGGTTTGTACTGGGCTACAGGGTAGTTTCAAGTAAGTTGTGAGATTCCACTGTTCAATGGTTGTGGGTAGAAGGTAGGAGTACAGAAGTGGTGGTGTGTGATGTGTGAGAATGTGTTTGAATCTGTGTGAACAATGAGGAAATTTTTTTTGTGTTTACAACTTAATGCTTGGTATTTTCACTGTCTTCCTTCCCTACTATTTTCTAAGATATCTGGAAAGATCTGCTAGCGAGTCATTTTTATGTTGGGTTGAGGATGCATACAGAAGCATTCCAAAAGCCAGTTGGTTTGCAACAATGATAACAAGAAGTACAATCAAGGAACAAATCTATGTTACTTCACATCTTGGTTAAGTGCGTTAAACAGTGTATACTACCGATTTCTTGCACAAAATTTTAAGGAAGTCATTTGCCTAACACACAGCTCTTTGTAATCTTTCAAAAAATTGCATCATTCTCTCCCTACATTCAGTGTAACAGACTTAAGTTATTTACTCTTTATTTCACTTTTTTTTTTTTACTTCAAAATGGCCCATATATTTGTTTTGAAAATTCATATAATACTTTCAGGTTAATGATTAAACAAAACAAACAAAAAACAAAACAAAAAACAAACAAACAAAAAAACACATAAAAACCTCTTTTCTCCCCAACTCCCTCTGTTTGCATTTCCCAGAGGCAGCCACTATCAACACTTTTAGTTGTGCAATTTCATAATTATCTCCATATCTCCAAATGACATACTTATATTACTATTTTTAATTGTTTTTTTTAATACTTATTCACCCTCTATAATCCATAATGCCTCAAGTCACATACAGTTCCCTTTTTTCCATATAGGTATAACATAATTTGGAGTTAGGTTAATAATTATTGCATTACTGCAGTTTTTTAAAATTTTTTTTAATATTTTATTTTTGAGAGAGAGACAGAGATTGAGCAGGGGTGGGGCAGAGAGAGAGATACACAGAATCCTAAGCATGCTCCAGGCTCTGAGCTGTCAGCACAGAGCCCGACATGGGGCTCAAACTCACAAACCATGAGATCATGACCTGAGCCAAAGTCAGACATTTAACCGACAGAGCCACCCAGGCGCCCAGCAGCATTAATGCAATGTTTAGTGTTTGCATAATTTTGACTCTGTAGCTACTCACTGTTGAGCCATATAGTCTACTTGAATTCCATTTCCTGTTTTGGTCTATCAGAAAGCTTGCTGCTTCTCTTTTCCCATTGCTAGCATCCATTTCAGCTTTGTCCCACCTGCTGAGTAACTTACCACTGTTCCCCTGATTTCTAGTTTAAAATACTATTCCTTTCATTAATAATAACTATTATTATTAATGTTTATTTTTATTATCTTTATGTGTATTTATATATTAATATTAACATATGTATTTATATCGTATTGAGTATATATTAATAATATGGCATTTGTTCATATTAATTGATATATTTAATTTATAAGTTTTCTACATGTTTTTGTAATTTATACGTAATTATAATTTATAAGTTTTAAATATTATATATTAACTTATCAACATCATTGATTAATAACAATAATAGCTTATTTTCTGGATACTTTTTTTAATGTCCTTTGCTAAAATAATCATTTTTATCGAATTACTCTTGTTTTTTTTAAGTAATTTCTATCCCCAACATGGGGCTCAAATTCATGACACTGAGATCAAAAGTTTCATGCTTTATCGACTGAACCAGCCAGGCACCCCTCTATTTACTCTTGTTGTCATAGTTTTAGAACCAAAATGGCCACATGAATTTCATATCCCACATTTAAACAGAAACTCTTGTGTCTTTCTATGTCAGTTTGTCAGTTCTACATTTGGTACTTCCTTGTTCATTGTGTGGTGCTTTGGCTTCTGTTTACTCCCTTAAAGAAGGTAGAGTAAGTGCCTAGAACATGTTTATATTTGTAAATTTAACTATATATTATTAGTTGATAATATAATGATTATTATAGCTAATGAAAATGAAAACTATCCATACTGCAGTGAATGGCAAGATTTCATTCTTTTTTATGGCTGAATAATTTTCCATTGTATATAGATACCATATTTAACACCGTATGTTAACTCTACTGGAATTAAAATAAAACAATAAAACAATGGCAATAGAAACCAAGCAAGAAAATGAAAAGCCATACAAAGAGTAGTTCTTGAATTAACTGAAAAAGTATAATATCTATATATCTATATCTATATATCTTAATTTGAAAATTAGGGAAAAGAGTTATTGTTTCTATTTACTTGGTATTAACTAAATGACAGGTACTATGTTCAACACTTTATACAATGACCTTATTCAGTTTTTATTTTTTTTTAATTTATTTTTTATTATTTTTTTTAACGTTTATTTATTTTTGAGACAGAGAGAGACAGAGCATGAACGGGGGAGGGTCAGAGAGAGGGAGACACAGAATCCGAAACAGGCTCCAGGCTCTGAGCTGTCAACACAGAGCCCGACGTGGGGCTTGAACTCACGGACCGCGAGATCATGACCCGAGCTGAAGTCAGCCACCCACCTGACTGAGCCACCCAGGCGCCCCTTATTCAGTTTTTGTAATAACTTAGCGATACTCTTTATTTTCTTTTTCTTTCTTTCTTTCTTTCTTTCTTTCTTTCTTTCTTTCTTTCAAAAGAGCACAAGTAGGGGAGAAGGACAGAGGGAGAGAGAGAGAGAGAGAGAGAGACTCCTAAGCAGTGCAGAGCCTGATGCAGGGTTCAATATCATAATCTGGGATCATGACATGAGCTGAAACCAAAGAGTTGATTGCTTAACGAACAGAGCCACCCAGGCACCCTGCAATATACTTTATTTTATAGATAAGGAAACAAAATAATTAAAGAAAAAACTTGCCCAGTAGCAGAATTGGTTAAAATCCAACTAGTACTCTATTATACCATGTTATAATAGGATTATAGTGATTAAGCAAAGGAAAGGTTTTCTTACATATTGCTGAAGAAAGTGTAAATTGATATAATCCCTATGTAATCCCTATGGAAAATTTTGAGAAAGAGAGTGTATGTGTATGATCAGGGGAGGGGCAGAGAGAGAGAGAATCCCAAGCAGGACAATGAGCACAGAACCCAACGTGGAGCTCAGTGTCTCAAACTGTGAGATCATGACCTGAGCCGAAATGAAGAGTGGCATAATTAACCAACCAAGCCACCCAAGCACCCTAGGAATTCCATTTTTGAAAATTGATTCTACAATCTAGGTATGCACATATGAACTGATGTAACATCAGTTGTAATAACAATTGACAGCATGTGTTGGCATATTACGCAGATGAAAAAATAGACACTCTTTATATGCTAATATGAAAAGATCTTTGTTAACTTAGATGTATGAAGCAATGGAAACAAATAGGAAAAGAATGCTGTTTTTACAATTGTGTTAACAGGGATACAAACTTACTCAAATGCAATTATGTTTTCCTAGGTGAGCTTTAGCAAGATAAGAAATTAGTAATATTGGACATATTTAGGTGGTAGGGCTGAGAAATGGATGGATGTGTGGAAAGTATAAAATTGTGACCTTATGAAATGTAGCTTTATATATGTAAAAAAAATTTAGCCAGGTGAGTATGTCTGATGTTCAAAGTGTATTAAAGACACTGTTCCAGTTTTTGATAATTCACATGGAAACAATAACTATGGTGCCAAACAAAAATATATACTAAGAGTAAATGTATATGCCTGAGGATGCATGTAATTCATATATTTCCTAAAATTATTTAAATACTATTAAAATAAAAAATATTAAAAGTATTTATTTTTAGGAAGACTTAGGGATATCCCAACAAGAGAAGGAAGGGGAGAAATAACCTGAATTGGGAAATGGGTATTGGGAATCATTCTTCTTCCCAACTTCATCTACATCAGTGCTGTTCTCATGGCATGTTTAGGTATACCATGTTTAGTACTCCATCAGAGAAAGGAGTTCTCTGAACCAGTTTCTACATAGCTAACACGGGACCCATTTGAAGTGTTCAACACCCCATCAACTAAGATTTAAAGCTACATTCGATGAATTGACCGACCATATATGTGTCCAAAGGTTGGGGCTTCTTGAACAAATAAGGTGTAACAGCAGACACATCAAACTGGAAAGTGGTATGTCTATCATTCTGATGTTTCTCCCCCTGCCTTGATCACCTTGTCCATTGACATCTGCTGCCTTCATTCAGACACGTACATCTGCAGTATCAGACCTACTTTCACATCTACACATAGGTTTCTTTTAAAATATGAAGCTCAACATTACACAAACTATAAGCATTCAAATAGGTTTTTCTTTTTTTTTCATGTTTACTTATTTATTTTGAGAGAGAGAGAGAGAGAGAGAGAGAGAGAACACAAGCAGGAATAGGTAGAGAGAGGGGGCGGCAGTGGGGAGAGAATCTCAAGGAGACTCAATTCTGTCAGTGCGGAGCCCAGCACAGGGCTCGATCTAGCAAACCATGAGATCATGACCTGAGCTGAAATCAAGAGCAGGACGTTTAATGACTGAGCCACCCAGGCACCCTTCAAATAGGATTTTCATAATTACTATCCTTGAATAGAACTTATCACACCTGAGGTGGTTTGCTATTATTTTGACTATGATGATTGATAAGTGTAATATTGATTCCAGGTTGTGCTTCATATTAAGTCTTTGAAGTCTTTTGATTCTATATTAGGGTTTTGATTTTGTAGCAAAATTGCCTGCCTATTGGACTTATTCATTTTTAGATCAACCTGATAAAAACTGCATTTATGACTAAAAACTGCAATGACATAAATCCTTTGGTGTTCTTATTCTTACATAAGTGACTTTCCCATCCAGGTAATTAAAGAGAAATACACTGGAGCAGAATTATGTGCACAATTTTTCTTAGGTTGTCCAGATTTTAGTGTGTAAGTTTTTATAAGGTGGAATTTCATGTTTCATTTATTCCTTATAGCAACAAGTTAAGGAGACATAATATTTTAAAAATATGCGGTAAACCCTCCAGAAATCTCTCTACTATTCCGTTCTGGAGATGTGATAGTATCTTACTTGCACAAATAGTTCAAATGTCCAGAGATCTGGCTAGACTTTCATTCTTTCCTTTCATATAAAAAAAAACATACTAGATTATATTCCCTCAAACATACATGTACTTTATGGATGGGCTAATTTTAACTTTATAATAATTTGGCTGCGTACTTTGGAACATGTGCCCCCTAAAAGAAGTGATCTTATTGTATACAATGTGGCATTTTGCTGGATTCGGGCATATTTATCAGAGACCATAAGCTCTTATGACCTACCCATCGTTAGAGGGCATCCAGGTCCCAACACAGCCTTTTGTTTCCAGGATCATAACTCAACAACTTTGTGTCATATGGGGTTTTAAGACTTGTATAAGCAATTAGAAAAAACAATTTCTATTCAGTATTTTGTGGACATACGTGTTCTTATATTGTTGAAAATGTTACACAGAGGCATTGCCTCAAAAAATAAACTACATATTAATAGTAAAAACTCTGTCAGAAGTGCAATATGGCCTCTTTTTTATGACCTGCAGATGAAATTCCAAAGTGTATAAACTTTTATACAACTGTAGTTAACATCACAGTCTGTGCCTATGGAACTCTACACCAAAGACCAAAGAAAAGAGAGCTAAATGATAGACACATATAATTTTTTACTTAATCTTAAAACATACAATTCATTAGCTAGTTTAGATGTTTAATTTTATTATATCTAGATTGTTGCCAAGCTATCTGTAGTTATGAGTCCTAGTTGATTGGTTTTCACAGAAACTTTCTTATTTACAGACAGGTGCTGTTCACTTTTGCCTACTTATTTGATTGTGCAGCTCTCAGTACAATCTGAGCTTCCCCTGGAAAGAGTCTCCACTATTACAAGATAATTATTGCTTAGTCAGTTATTCACACTCTCCTGAAATCAGTTGTTATGGAGAGAGGAGTGGGTGGAAGATAGATTGACTCAAAGGAACTCTTTAAGGAAAATGTTGAAGCAGTTTTCAGGGGGAAAAGCGGGAAATAATTGCAAAGAAATCCTTTCTGGAAAAGATCAATAACCAGAAAATTACCCTTTGAACTTATTGTCATAGGGAATCTATTAAATAATATTTTCTCTCCAGAACACTAATTTTTAAATTGTCTATTGTAGTGCAGCTTTTTCATACAACTAAAAACAAGCAAGCCCACAAAACATCATGCCAAAAAAAGAAGAAACAGTGGTTTTCTTGCTTTTTGGAAAAAATACACACACACATACACACACGCACACCCTCATGGGAAAAAAAAATGAAGTCCCCTCTATTTCATTGAGAATAGTTAAGGTTTAATCTTACACACTGTACTTATATTTACATAAATAGAAGAATGAATTAAGGAGAAGATAATATGAAATAGAGGAAATTATAAAGTGTAGCAAAAAGTTACTATATACTACTTACATTTTAACAGCAAGAGTTAAGAAATCTAGAAATACTGTATCAGCAGTGAATTTTGGCAATTTCAGGCATCTAAGTATATATATTTAAAAAACGGATCTTGGGAGGCACCTGAAAGACTCAGTTGGTTAAGCGTTCACCTTCAACTCAGGTCATGGTGGTGGGGGTGCATCTGGGTGGCTCAGTCAGTTAAGCATCCGACTTCGGCTCAGGTCATTATCTCGCAGTTCATAAATTCGAGTCTATTATTGGGCTATGTGCTGACAGCTCTGAGCCTGGAGCCTGCTTTGGATTCTGTCTGTCTGTCTGTCTCTCTCTCAAAAATAAAATAAAACATTAAAAAAAAAAACAGATCTTGGGGTGCCTGGGTGGCTCAGTCAGTTGAGTGTCTGACTCTTGGTTTCAGCTCAGGTCATGATCTCATGGTTTGTTAGTTCGAGTCTCATGTCAGGCACTGTGCTGATAGCTCGGGGCCTGGAGCCTGCTTTGGATTCTATGTCTCCTTCTCTCTCTCTCTGCCCCTCCCCTGCTTGCTCTCTCTGTGTCTCTCTCAAAACAAATAAATAAACTTAAAAATTAAAAAAAAATGAATAAAAAGCAGCTCTTTATTTCTCAGTGTCTTATTTATTTATTTTTGAGAGACAGAGAGTATGAGTTGGGGAGAGGGGCAGAGGGAGAGAGAGAAAGAGAGAGAGAGAAAGAGAGAGAGTAGCAAGCAAGCAGGCTCCTGACATGGAGCCTGATGTGGAGCTCAATTTTATGACCCTAAAATCATGACCTGAGCTGTAATCAAAAGTCTGGCACTCAACCAACTGAGCCACCCCGGTGCCCCAGTTTCTCAGTGTCCTTAAACTCAGCTTTATTGAGGTTTACTTTACATACAATAAAATTCACTAATTTTAATTGCACATTTTGATTAGTATTGAGAAATGTACAGTGTTGTGTATTCTCAGTTGAAATCATGATATAGACCATTTCCTTTAACCTAAGAGTGGCGTTAAGTGCTTTTGTATGTCCTTCCCTCACTCCTAGTTCCTGGCAACCACTGATCTTTCTGTCACTCTGGGTTTTGCCCTTTCTAAAATTTCATGTAAATGGAATAAGACAGCATATTTTGATTTTTGGCTATCCTCTTTCAAATAGCGTAATGCTTTATAGATTCAGTTGTGTTGTTCCATGTATTATGTTTGGAATGTTTAATTCCTGAAAGGTATTCCACTATATGGATATACCACAAATTATTTATCAACTTATCTAGTTGATGAACATCTGATTTTTTCTAGTCATTGGATATTATAAATAAAGCACCTATGAACATCCACATACAAATCTTTTTGTGATCATATGTTTTCATTTTTCTTGTTTAAATACTCAGAAGTGAAATTACTGGATCATATGGTAAGTGTATATTTATAAGAAACTAGTTTTTTTGCCAAAGTGGCTAAGCCATTTTGCATTTCCACCAGCAGTGTCTGAGCATCCCTGTTCCTCCACATTTTCACTGATATCCTATGTAAGTCTAGAACAGTGCACTCTTTTAACCATGAACCACAGTGAGAATTTCATTTTACTTTACAGACCATGAGGCACACACATAACTGAAACATGTTTTAGGAAACAATACTTTGGTTTACTACAAAAGCAGTCTGAATTCTATTTTCTATTCTCTTATACCTCTTTTATATCTTGCTAAACAATAAAAATGCATGACTTAAATATTAAACTAGTGTAGAAATTACTAATACTTTGACCAATGGTTTAAATAACATAGCTCATAGGGACACCTGGGTGGTTCAGTTTGTTAACCGTCTGACTCTTGGTTTTGACTCAGGTCATGTCAGACTAGAGCCTGGTTGGGATTCTTTCTCTCCCTCTCTCTCTACCCCTCCCCCCACCACACACACACACTCTCTCTCTCTCCCTCAAAAAAACAAAAAAAGCTTTAAATCACATAGCTCATAATTTGGACACACTAATACATACCCACACAAATATCTAATTTTAGGATTTTGGTTTATTTTTATACTGAGGCTATAAATAATATAAATGATTTTCTCTACCAAGGATCACTTGTTTCAAATTAGAAGCGAAAGCTGAATGAAGAGTTAGTCTGGGTTTGGGGTTTTCCCAAATAGATGAGATTGACATAAAACAAGGCAGGGATTGACAGACGGTGGTGGAACTTTAAATTAAATCGGGCTGGTCCGTTAGTGCTAACAAGCCTGTGCCAGAAGATGGACCACATTGGCCACAGTTTAGAGCCATGATGCAGCCATCACCCTCAGCCACCAAAGTGACTTTTCAAACTATTCACCTTTTCAAATTATCTTGCATCAGAACCTGTGTCAATAAAAGGATGGGTTTAGGAAAAAAAATGTTATTTCAATGGTTAAACATTTATTTGGAAAAAAGATTGAAATTGTTATCTAAAACTACTAGGCTTAACCATTTTAATTATTTATACATTATCCTTAATCTGTTTTTCATGTTTGTTCAGAAATTAGTTATAATAAGGTGATCAGTGATTGAAACTCAAGAGGCTAATAGATCTTAAATGAGGTTGTACTAGAATGATATTCAATTTTAAGAGCGTGGATTCATAAAAGGAGAAAAAATAAAATTATTTTTCTCTGTAACTCATGAATTTCATTTCATTTTTAGGAACTTTGCACAGACCTCTGCTTTTTCTCCTAAAATTTACCAACATTGTTTCTTCCACCAATGAGTATTCAGCTAAAAACTGAGCTTTTAAAGGTCTTATATTAGAGGAAATGGTGCAAAGTTGCAGAAATCGTTAGTACACTGATTCAACATTTCAGATTAGCAGAAGAACATGGTCCAAGGTCACTGAATAAATTACACCATATCGCAAAATGAAAATTACACCCTGACATAGTATGATTTTAATAAAAAATGAAAATGGGATTTATGACCCCCTTTCTTCAGGCCACTAATGTTCATTGCCAAAAGATGAATCCCTTCTGTGACATTAAATGTGCGATGGGCTACAGAAAATGTTGTGGACTAATTCAGTTGCCAAGAAAAGAGGCAAAGTGTATACATGCATGTATTTTTATACCCATCTGCTATCACGGTGAAGCCAAATATATTTGAGGCAAACAAGTCGGGCCAAATAAGTTCATTTTTCTTCAGTACAGTAAGGGAAACCTAATGAATAAGTGAGATGCAGGTCTACCAGAATTCACAGAAGGAGAGTAACAATGCTGGTTAGAAAGAACTGACAGCCATGTGAACTGAACCACGGAAAAATAACTTAATGTAGCCCTTCTAGGAATCAGTGATAGGCCATGGTCAGTCTGGAGGGACATGTACTGAGTTTCTAATAAGATGCATCTAAGTATATTAATAAATACTGTTAGTAACAACTCATAGAATCAAATAAAGGAATATCAAAAGCATAAGTTAAAGATGGAACAAGTATAAGGGCACTGTAACATGATGTGAGTTTGGATCAGCATATGTTATACCCTGATTAAATTTGAGAAATTGGTTAAAACCAATACGATGAAATTCATCTCATACGAATATAAAATAGCTTGGTGATGGCAAGTCTTAACAGATGCCTTCATTCAGAATGACAAAAACTGAGACAGACTGTGTAGGATGGTTGGATGCATAGATTAATGAAACTGTTATTAAGATAATATATTACTAAATATGTCATGGATGGATAGGCCCTCTGACAGTATTTTTATTTTGTCCCAAAAAGAAAACACTAGTTTACAAACTAAAATGTCTAGATGCTGCTCATCAATTGTTTTATTAAAACCCCTATAGACAAAACAAGACACGGCACAGCACAATTACCAAAGAACAGCCTTCTACCAAAGCACCCTTTGCATTTTATAGGATAATGTTTTTAATACAATGGTTGCTTGGTACTGCTCCATCATTCTAACTCCTGTTTAGACGTTTGGTGCCACCCCCTTGAACTTTCCATCTTTATCTCTGTCTCCATTTCCAGCCTACTTATTTTCTGAAGCCCCTATATACAATCTCCTGTTTCTACAGTTTGCTCAAATATTTTCCTTTAAAGACAATAAAAATGTCCCTCGTATCTATGCAGTGACTCCTCAGACTTTATTTTCCTTTGAACGTGTGGCATCAGTGACCCTCTGCCTCTCCTTTAACATGCTTTTCTCTTTTGCCTTCTTCATGCATTCCTTTCTCCTTTCTCTTCCCAACTCTGATTCTTCCTTGTCTCTTTTTCAAGAGCCCCTTCTTTTCTTCTACCTACTAACAGTGAAGTTTCCCAAATCTGTGTCCTGAATACACTCTCCTCTATACACTAAGTCTACTAATGCATTTACTCTTCGTGGATACAACTAATATTCTGTCATTATCTAATCCTTCAGTCTACATCTCCAGCCTTGAACTTTTACCATAGTCCTCACTTAGCTACTTCTTTCACTTGCTTAAAATATATGTTTATTTGAATTTCCATATTCCAAATTTAACACTTTCCCTGGGAGCAGGATTACATTTGTAATCATTTTCTTACTTGTTTATATTAATAGAGCCACTGTGCTCCCTCTCTGCTAGATTTTGACTCTTTCATTTTCCGTTTCCCTCATTGATTTCTATCAAATCCCTCAGATTAGATCACACCTCTCCAGGTTCTTTGTGGTCCCTATGCTCCATGCACTTCTTATACAGCAGCTAATTCCTGGGAAGGCTTTCTGCATGGTCTCAGTGCCTTAACTATGTCCAGCCCCCATCCAGCCTGCACTCTGCCATCCCCACAAATCTCAATACACAGCTTCCATCCTATCACTTTTCTGATTAAGAACTTTGCATGGTTTCCCAAAGCCCAATGCATCAAATCAAAGCTCCTCTGACTACAGTTCAGTCTCTCACAGATTGTCCCCTGGTTACCAGAACAATTTAATTCCCCACTCATTTCCAGTGTGAGTGCCTGCTATAGTTACAGCATCTTCATGTGTATTCCCACTTTGTGTATTAATCATGATGCTTTCCACATCAGACATAGCAACACTTGAATTTCAGACCAAGATTTACTTATAATTATCTGATAGCCCGTGATTTATCCCCAAAATGTAAGCTCTTTCTTTGTTTCAAAAGAAACAAAGGGTGAATGATGCTCAGTTCCATCGGCATTTTTTTCCTTTAATTTCGCCTTACTAAAAGTCACTACAAAATGGTCAAGCTATTCAGAGTTACTATAATTTTAATTCCTAAATGAAAATGAGAAACTTACTATAGTTTCCTGGGGGCATGTATCATTTTGTATTATTTTATTATTGTTTTATTTTTTTAAGAATTCTACATATGCCAACATTGCAAAGCTTCTGCTTCACATGAAACAGAGGGTTGGTATGCTTAGAATATTACAGACAGATTTGGCAGTGGTTATTACAGGTATAATATTAATGTTATTTTCTTATGGTTTTCATTTTTAGTTAGAGAAAGTTTTGCTTTTACTTCTAAATCGTGTTAATTTCCTCCATCTTGTTTCATTTAGTTTGTCATGAGTGGATTCATTAATCCTACAGTACCTATTGATGCATATTGTTATCAAAGAATGTTGCCTTACAATTATTGAATTACAAGACTTTATGACACATACAGGTTGCAGTTAAAGTATGAATCCACATACCCCTATTTCCAAGTGCATACAAAAATTTTAAAAGTGTGCATCGGTATATCATTGTTTTCTCCCACAAAGTGGTAACAGGCACAACAGGTCTTTTGCCCTGCCTAAAAATAATTTTAGAAGAATCGGTTTAAAGATCTAATCAGGTTTGCTTAATAGTTCCTTCTTCCCCAAAGCTTGTTCACAGCTTTTATAAAATGTATGTTTGGATCCAAGAATCTCTCTAGGCTAAACTTGTTCTCTCTTTCATTTTAAATCTAGTTCTTGCTTACTATTTAGTCTTCTGGAATTGATGAAGGCAGTAGAGCATCCTAGCAAAAAAACAATGGCTTTGTAGCCTAACCTGGTATGATATTAGGCTCTTCTATTGTCTAGTGTAAAGTTGAAAATATTACTTATGTTCCCTAAGCTTCAGTTTTCTCATATCTAATATTGGATATTGCTTATACATGTGATCATTTGGGAGGACTAAATGAAGCAGTGTGTGGCGTTAAGTAATGCCTCAATAAATGTTGCTATCAATATGCTTTTCCTGTTGAGCCCACCATGGTCTGGGACAAAATACTCAGTTTACCTCTTTTTTTGCATTAGTCAACTTTATTTGGTCTATAGATTCAGAAACAGTTAAACAAGGATGATATAGTAAAGGTATACAACAATATTTCACACAGGTGGGAAACTACCCTGTGATGGAGGAGAAAAAATGGAGCAAGGGATTTGATAGTTCTCAATTTTCTTTCCTTTTCTTTCGATATTTGCTTCATTATTTACATTCACTTCATTATTCTTCATGCTTTTAGGGTGAATTTTTAGGCTGCTTCTGAGTTTATAAACTAAAATATTGGCTGACAATAGCTTGTGAGTTTTCTGGTTCCCAGTCTGCTCAACCAGACAAAGAAAGAGGACATACAAGCCCAATTCAGAATAGCCACTTGGTCCAACTAGAGGAAAAGAGGATTGTCCTAGTTTGAATATTGGGCCCACTCTGAATCTATCATTTATAGTGGAGGAAAATACTGTTATATGGACGTAACTGCTTCTGCTATAACCTCTACATGGGGCATTTCCCAGAAAATGGGGGTCTGTTTCAGAAAGGAAATCATGAAAGCTGGTTAGATGAATTAATATATGTCATTTATTATTGTCAATACTTGTTCAACTTTAATTCCCAAGTCCAGATCATAGCTGCAAAGGTCCATCTTTTCCTGGGAAGAAAGGCTAGATTTTAAATTATTTCCCTTTATCTACCTATCCATATTTTATCCATTCTTAAAATCCAGCTCACTTAGCAAACATCCTCCATTAACACTTTAAAATTATTTATTGTCTAATATCTTTTCAAAAACCTCTGAATATAGAAGTAGGTTAATAGAGTTCATAGAAAGTATAACACTAATTTAGTCTCTTATAATTTCAAGTCTTTGGGCTATTTTCTTTCTATTGTATTGTCTGTCTTTGTCATAATGATATACAAGATGCATTTTATGTGTTCTGCGTATGAGTCTAGGGTGGTTTAAATAAGTGACCACGACATTTATTGACATTCCTCCTATTTGAGGTGAGGTCTTTGTCTTCTACCCTTGATTCTGGGTGAGGCTGTAATTGCTGTGACCAGTACAGTATGTAAAAATAATACCATGTGACTTCTGAGGCTAGGTTATAAATGACAATATAGCTTCCACTTTGTCTCCTGGAGCATTTGTGCTGAAGTCCTGAGCCACCATATAGGAAGTTCTCCTATCTTCATCATGCTGTAGAGGCCATCTGTAAGTGTAGAGAGATCACATTTAAGCTTTATAGTCCCAGCCACAGCACCAGGCACATGAGTAAAGGAATCTCCAGATGATTCTACCTTCAGCCGTCAAGTCACTCTCTGTTTTTGTGTCTGCTCATCTGTAGGCCAGAGTCAGGATCAGAGACAAGCCATCCTCACAGTGTCATTTGTAAATTTATAGCAAACAAATGCATTAGTATATAAAAATGATTGTTTTATGCCATTAAATTATGGGATAATTTGTTACACAGCAGTAGCAACTGCAGTAGCATCCTTAGTCAGTTGCATGAACTATCCCACTTTGTAGCTTGCCTCTTTTGCCCTTTTTTTTAAGTGTTTATATTGGCATACGATATTGTGTAAGTTTAAGGTGTACAACATATTGATTTGATATATTTATATTGCAGTATGATTGCTGTAATAGTGTTAGCTAACACTTTTTTTTAATTTTTTTTTTTAACATTTATTTTATTTTTGAGACAGAGAGAGACAGAGCATGAATGGGGGAGGGTCAGAGAGAGGGAGACACAGAATCTGAAACAGGCTCCAGGCTCTGGGCTGTCAGCACAGAGCCCGACGCGGGGCTTGAACTCACGGACCGCGAGATCATGACCTGAGCCGAAGTCGGCTGCTTAACCGACTGAGCCACCCAGGCGCCCCTAGCTAACACTTTTAATACCCTTATATTCTTTTAATGATAGCTCTTGATGAAGGCAATCTGACTTTCAATATTATTATTATGAAAATTGATGTTATAGTAGTTTGCTTTGGTAAATGCTTTCCATCTTGAAAGTCAAGAAGATATTTTCTTATATTAACTGTTAGAAGTCTTAGTGTTTTACTTTTATTTTTAATATGCAATCCAGTTGAAATTATTTTTTATGTGGGATATAAGAGAAGGTTCACTGCTTTTTGTTTATGAATATTCAACTGACCCAACAATGTTTATTAAAAAAATATTTTTCATTTATGTTTGGGTTTATTTTTAGAGTATCTATTTTCTTCCAATGGTATACTTATCTCTTCATCTTACTGTATCTCTAGGTCTTTATATATGACTGCATAGTTGCTTTGACTTTATTTTTTTATGAGAAATTATAGTTCTTGACTATTTTGGGCTTTGTATTTCATATGAAGTTTTAAGTCAGCTTTTTACTTTACACACACACACACACACACACACACACACACACTTGTTAGGATTTTTATTGTGAAAATTTATATCTTTACCATATTGACTTTTTTCAATTAATAAACAAGATTTGTTTATTAGAGTATTTTTAGTTTCGCTCAATAACGATATAGGATTTTCTGTGTAGAATTATTACGTAACTTTTGTAGGAGTATGCCTAGATATTTGACTTTTGTTTTATGTTATTTATTTATTTATGTTTATTTCCTAAATCCCAGTATAATTAGCATACAGCATTATAGTAATACATTCCTTGCTGATGGACTGGGAAAACAAATATTATTAAAAATGTCCATGCTACCTAAAGCAATCTACAGATGTAATACAATCCCTACCAAAGTACCAACAGCATTTTTCACAGAACTGGAACAAATACTCCTAAAATTTATATGGAACCACAAAAGACCCCCAATAGCCAACACATGTTCTTCTTGAAAAAGAACAGAACTGGAAGTATTTTTCATTTTTAAAGGATATTTCTTTTTCTATTTTATTCCAATATATTGCATTTTTGTTTCATGTGTGTGTGCATGTATTCATCTTGTACAGTGACTTTGCTAAATATATATATATTTAAAGTAATATTTATTTCAAAATGCTTTTTAGATTTTCTTCATATACAATTACATTGCTTAAAGATCATAATACTTTTGGAGCACCCGGGTGGCTCAATTGGCTAAGTGTCTGACTTCGGCCTAGGTCATGATCTCACCATTCCCGAATTCTAGTCCCTGATCAGGCTGTGTGTTAACGCCTGGATCCTGTTTCAGAATCTGTGTCTCTCTCCCTCCCTCTCTTGCTCTCTCTCTCGCTCTCGCTCTCTCTCTTTCTGCTCCTCCCCTACTCGCACTCCGTTTCTCTCTCTCTCTCTCAAAAATAAATAAGCATTTTAAAAAATCATTTTTTTTTCTAATTTTTTTAAGTTTATTATTTTTCAGGCCTGACTAGGACCTTTGTTCCAATATATATTTCTTTAATGTTTATTTATTTTTGAGAGAGAGAAGAGAGATTGCCAGTCAGGGAGGGGCAGCGAGAGAAACAGGAACAGAGGATCTGAAGTGGACTCCCTGCTAATAGCAGAGAGCCCAATGCAGGGCTCCAACTTAGCCAGAGATCATGACCTGGGCTGAAGTCAAAAACTTAACTGACTGAACCATCCAGATGCCCTGTTACAATATTTAATAGAAATAGTGATAGCAGTGTCTTTTCTTGTTCTCAAACTAGGGATATAGGGATTGATATTTTATCATACAGGTCAGTAATTGTTTTATTATTGTTTTTTTAGATATACTTTATTGTATTAAGTAACTTCATTTTATTTCCTAGTTTGGGAAATGTTGTTTGTTGTTTGTTTGCTTGTTTGAATCATGAATGAAGTAGAGTTTTATTACATGCTTTAGTTCTCTATTGACTTCCTCCTTGTTTTGTTAAAATGGTGAATTACAGTAATTGATTCTCAAATGTCAAATGTTAAGGTTAAATTTTGCTAAACTGACTTCACATTCTAAGTAAGTAAAATTTAGTTATGATGTATTATTCTCTTTGTATATTGCTGGATTCTGTTTTTTTTTTTTTTAATTTGCATCTATGTGGATGAGAGAAATTGGCCTATAATTTCCTTTCTTGAAATTAGCTTGTCATATATATATATATATATATGCAAATTTCACATATATATATCATATATATGTCATACACACACACACACACACACACACACACACACACACTCGTGCACACACACACATATTTATTGATAGTGTCTCTTTAGGCTCCTCTTTGTTGTGACAGTTTCTCAGATATTCCTTGTTTTTGATGATTTTTATAGTTTTGAGCATTATAGATTAGGTATTTTAGAGAATATGGCTTTTGTGGGAGTTTTTTTTATTTTTTTATTTTTCCATGTTTTGACTGAAATAATGTGTTTGGGGGAAAAAGAACACAGAGGTAAAGTGCCATTTTCATTACAACATGTGAAAGGTAGATACTATCAATGTGATTTATCACTGTTGATGTTAACCTTGATCATCTGGCCTGAGGAAGTGTTTGTCAGGTATAGTTACTCATAGTAAGTTACTCTTTCTTTCCTCCTTTTACATGCTGTACTTTCTGAAGAAAGTCACTATGTGCAGCCCATACTTAAGAACTATGTATTTATGCTCCTTAAAGAGTGTAAGTTGGAATTGTTCTGCACAGGAGATTTGCCTATTCTCCCCATTTATTTCTTTGTTTAGTCATTTCTTTTTATCAGCATGGTCCCATGCATATTTATTTTATATTTCATGTTATAAAACAGCAATTAGTTTGTTGCTCAAATTGTTCCATCTTTGACTCTTGGGAACACTTTCAGTTGGATCCTGTATCACTTCAGCATACAAACATCATTATGAGATGTTGTTGTTGTTGCCTACTTGTATTCTGAGCATTTTCTTGTTTTCTGGCAACACAACATGGCCCTGGTTCACCTTGTATGTTACCTGCCCCTGTCCTCCCTATAAAAAGATTTTCCAAGGAATCTTGCTTTCTTTTATTGGAAAATTGTATTAGAAACCAAGCTCTGGGTGTTAGGTGTGTTCTCTTGTATAATTTTTGATAAGTTATATTTTTCTGGATTTTTTACATTTTCTCCATGTTATCGAAATATTGGAATAAACTTGTTTGTAATATGTTCATATAATTTCATGCGATCTGTAGTGATGTTGCTTTTATGATTTGTTTTTATCTGTGTAATTTCCTTTTTCTTAAATAGTTTTCATAAGGTATAGAAATGTTATTTTTGCCAAAGAAACAAATTTTAGCTTTGTTGAATCCTTCAATTATATGTCTATTATCTATTTTTTCTTAAATTTTTGGTTATTACTCTCCCTATTTCTTTCAGCTTAAGTTTTTATTCCTTTTAAATAACCTTTTGAGAAAAATAAGTATATAATTAGTATTTAGTTTTTCTGTTTCTAATAAGTGGGCTTTAAGTTTATAAATTTTTCTCAGAGCAGAACTTTAGCCATACTTCACAAGTTTTCATGTGTTATACTTTCATTATTTATTACTTTAAAATATTCTCTATATTTACTGTAATTTTTTTGATCCATGGTTTATTTAGAAATATATTGGTAAATATCTAAACATATGAGGATTTTTTTTTAATTATCTTCTTGTTGATTTCTTTTTTTTTTTAACTTTCTTAATGTTTATTTATTTATTTTTTGAGAGAGAGAGAGACAGAGACAGAGACAGAGCATGAGTGGGGAAGTGGCAATGAGAGAGAGACACACAGAATTTGAAGCAGTCTCCAGGCTCTGTCAGCCCAGAGCCCGATGTGGGGCTTGAACTCACTGTGAGGTCATGACCTGATCCGAAGTAGGACACTCATCTCACTGAGCCACCAAGGCACCCCTCTTCTTGATTACTAGCTTAAATTCACTATAACTACAGACAGTACTCTATGATTTTAATAATTTGATATTTACTTTGTTTAGCCCATTTGCTTATAGCCCAGGATATGGCCAATCTGGTTAATCTTCCATATACATATCAAAATATGTATTTTTTAATATAATTTACTTTTATTCATTTCTTTCCATGTGTTTTTTTTTTTTATTTTTTTTTTAAGGTTAACTCATTTTTCTGAGACAGAGACAGAGTGTGAGGGGGAAGGGGCAGCGAGATAGGGAGATACAAAGTCTGAAGCAGGCTTCAGGCTCTAAGCTGTCAGCACAGAGCCCTATACAGGGCTCAAACCCAGGGACTGAGAGATCATGACCTGAGCTGAAGTCAGACCCTTAACTGGCAGAGCCTCGAAAATATGTATTCTGTAGTTTGGTACAGTGTTGTATATATGCCAGTTAGATTAAATCTATTAACTATGGTAATATAGGCAAAATAGTTTATTTATTTTTAAATGTTTGTTTATTTTGAAAGGAAGAGAGAGAGAGAGAACACAGGAGCGAGCCCCGGGGGAGGGGCGGAGAGAGGGAGGGAGAGAGACAGGATCTCAAGCAGGCCTCTGTGCTGTCAGCACAGAGCCCCAAGATGTGGGGCTTGACCTCAGGAACCCAGAGATCCTGACCTGAGCCAAAATCAAGAGTCAGACGCTTAACCAACTAAGCCATCCAGGTACCCCTAGAAAAAATAGTTTTAGAAAAATAGTAGGTATAATCACATCAGAAACATAGCAACACTTTTTGTCTACATTTTGGTAACATATTAACTTTAACCTCTTCAGGGAACTGTTAGGTATCTTCAGGTTTGCTATGAGAATTTGGCAAAGTGGTATTAAGGCAGTGACTTTAGTCATTGCACACACATTAACTTAGATTCTAGGAGGGCCAAGCAAAGTGGGGAAATTAGAGAGAATCACTCTAAATTGACAGTACTTTTTTTTTCATTCATGGATTTATATATCTCACTGTTAATATGTTGCTTACATGCTTATTGCGGCTTCCATTAAAAAGTATTATTACAACATAGAGTCTAATTGACCACCTTCAAATAGCAAAGAGAAATAACGTTAAGTAAGCGATTATAGATGTCACAAATTTCATTGTGTTATTCTATTTTAATCATTCTAGCAATCATGGAGTTATATGCAATTATTTCCAAATATAGCTAGGGAAACTTAAATATAGGGAGTTTAAATATTTTGTCCAAGATAATAGAGCTAGTAAGGGACAGAGCTGGGATTTTAACTTAGGCTTCTGTTTCCAGAACTTCTACTTTTTGGACTATATTATATCTGCGTTGAAAAAGAGAATAAGAAAACATACAACCCAATTATTATGGAAATAATTCAAATAGCAGGAAGCAATCCTGGAAATGTGTATTGACTTCATCTACTCTATTTGTTTCTGTCATTTTTTCCTTCTGTTCTCCCAATCATAAAACTGTAAAGTATAAAATCAGGATCGAAGATAAACTCATCAAGCAATATTTTGTCAACACTTTAACACTTAGGGGGAGTTAAGAATGTTAATAATATAAGCAACACTTAAAATTTTTTGAGAAAGATACATGCATGTAACTTCAAACTTTATTTTTTTTCCAATTTCATGCTCTTTTTACAAAAAAAGGATATCAATTTAGTTGTTCAATTTTAAAAATGAGGTCTATCTATCCAAGAATGAGCGTATAATGGGAAGCCATATTTTTGTTTGTTTGTTTGAATCTGTTTTATTTAAATTTTCTATTTTATAGCATCTAAAAATGTAAATTATAAAACACTATAAAGACATTTCAGTGAAACTATGCATCTCCATGAGAAGCTTTCAAAGACAGTATTAATATAGAGCGGAGAACTCCTCCACTGTCTACTGACTTTAATTCTCTCATTGAGAGAAGCAGATGTACCATGAGAGAACTGTTCAAGATGCCACAACTTCCACTGGAAGGACAAAACATATTGCATTATCTCTTCTACAATCTAGCGACTGGCAAAGATAGATGTTTGTTCTCCTTCTTCCCTTCCTTCTTTCCGTCCTTTCTTCCTTCCCTCCCCCCTTCCTTCCTTCCTTCCTTCCTTCCTTCCTTCCTTCCTTCCTTCTTGCTGGAGTAGAACTTAATGATCATCACTTACATATAACACCCATTGCTCAGAAAGCCATATTTTTAAATGCCCTTGTTCCTCCATCAAATGACATCGGGACTTCACCTTGCAAGTTCCTGAAACATAGACCAATGAAGAGAACTGAATGAAAGTGAGAGATTGTAAAAGCAAGCTCAGAACATAAGGATAGAGACGTTAATGAATCAAGAAAACCCAGTTATTCAAATAACAAAAAGGAGGGAAAAAAGAAGAAATTAAGAAGAGGGAGAAAAGAAAAGAAACAAGAGAAACAGAAACCTAGAGTAAAAAGTTCCAGTCCTCAGTGAACCAACATCTCCTTCCCCTTCTAGTCTGCACACCATATTTCTCTTTGCCTACTCTCATAGTTACCAAAAGCTATTTTTTAAAGTATAGATATTGTGCTGTTATATGGACTAATTTTACTGGTCCCATCCCTTTTCCTCCTGGGGTTTCCAAGCCAAATAGCACTTTTTAAATAGTCCTACATTTTATGTAGGTAATGGTTCAAATGCAGTTCAGATGTAGATCCAAAGTATATTATGATATGCTGATATATGAAGTGCAATTAGTAGCTTAAAAAAAAAAAGAATGGAAGAAATGAGAGAAATGGAGTAAGGATGGACATGAAGTAACATTAATACCATGAGGTGAAGTGTGGAGGTAAGAATGGGGAGGGTGCTGAATACACTTGCATAAAATTAAGTGAAATAAGTTCACTTAAAATCAAGTTAGGAGTGGAGAATCCAGGGCAACCCCCATAACTCCCCACCTGCAGGGACAGGAAAATGTGAAGGGAATACTGTTAATTAAATGAGATGGAAAGTAAGAGTGATGTGGAAGGTCCACAGGAGGGAGTCAGAGTTGTGAGTCTGGAAAAGAAGGGAAAAGGGTGAAAAAGATTGTGATAATATAAGGAATCATTAAAAAAAAAAAAAAAGGTACATAACCCTGTGATTTTTCTGATTAATTGCTAAATTCAAGGAAAATTATGTGGGGAAGATCAGAAGAATTTGCCTTTCTTCTCAGGCTATTTCTTGTTTTGTTTTCAATTCACTGATCTGTCACTTGAAGAACTTGTAGCAAAAGTTTCCTTCTGAACACAAAGTGTATGAAAATGTGCTACAGTCAGAAAGAGAGAATATGTATGTTTTAAATGTGCCCCTAATGGTGTTCAGAAACAATTTCTTCACTCAACTACAAGACCAGAAGAATAATTTCTGACTTCAAAAAGTCAAAAAGCTGGAAAAGACAGCATGAATGTGCTGACACCTCCTGAGCTTCTAATGAATGAATGATTCAGGTATTTCCAGAACAAAAGATGGTATTTCCAATGGTTGTTCTAGGAGGAATTATTTTTAATAGAAACATGAAATTTCAGTAGTATTTAAATAGTCTCTTGACTTTTCAAACTATGTATTTATTATTGCACTCTCTATATCCATACACTGTAATCAATTTGCCAGATGGGATCTTTGTCCTTTAGAATGAATTTCTGTGTTGGAATTTTGAGGTATTGTGGGGGTGGGTGTATGTGTATGCTTTTGTACACTTTCTCATCCAATTTGGGAGCTGTAGCTGTGACATTTTTATTTTGTTGTTTTGCAAAGCTGTTCTTATGCAGGCAAAAGCCGGATGACTTTTATGCTGTTATTGTTTTCAGTTAATTAGAAATATCCCCCCTTTGTCCATCCAATGTTGCTCACTCTTATTCCCTGGAGATTAATGGGGGCAGATCAGCAAATGCAGACGATTGTGCAGCAGGGGTGCCAGAATCATTTTCAGGATTCAGTTTTGAGCCAGCATTTTGGTTCTACCTGCTGCTTGGTGTTACAGTCATTATTGAATTTAGCAGATGGAGGGGGAGAGTTTTAAACTTGAGAACACAGATGGAAAGCAGACTTCAGAGAGAGAATTATTCTAGAGTTTAGTGAAAGGTTGTTTCACTCCAAAACAAATCCTTAGAACTGGAGTGAGTAAGGTCCTATGCTAGTCATGGAGACAATGTACATAATTAAAAATAGTCAACCATCCGAGAAGCATGTTCCAGCCAGTGGTTTCAGGTTATCCATCAAGAATTAATCAAACTCAAAAAACTGTAGGCTAGCTTTTTTTTCTCTTTTTTTTTTTTTTAATTTTTAAAAATGTGTCTTTAAATCTTCTCTTAGTAGTAACAATGCAAATAACTTTTATTTTTATAGCTAATGGGGATCGAGAGGAGCAATGTGACATGAGAAAAGGTACTGGCTGCCTCTTAAAGGCCTTGTAGGTTGGTATTACCTTAGGGAGTTTATAACTATTTATCATATGGCTGAAAGTCCAGCAGATCCAGAAACCTTATTTCCCAGGAGATGACTCACAGTAATCAAACTCATAAGAGAATGAGATATGAAGCCAAAATGACAGTTTACATGTTTTTTGTTTTTGTTTTTTTAGCAATGCAGCTGTGTCATAAGAATTGAAATATTTAGATAATCTAGTAACCTCTCTGTGTGGAGAGCAATGTGGAAAAACAAATCATAACCAAATTATAGCAAGGACAGGAGTTTTCTTTTTTTTAAAAATAGAATTTTTTTCCCTGGGAAAAATCTCTTGGGAGTTTGTGGAGTAAATTTCATACTTATTTCCATAATAAGGATGACCTTACTGATAGAACTAGAGTGTTAAAATCTCTCTGAACTGTGGAGTAAAGCAACCATGTAGGTAGATGATTCTACAGAGCCAGACTACCTGGGTTTGAGTCCAGCTCTGCCATTTACTAGCTGTGTGACCTTGGACAAGTCATTTAACTCATCTCCTCAGTTATGGTTATCTCATTTATAAAATGAAAGTCATAATAGTGGATATATGACAGGTTTATTATAAATATTAAATGGATTGATATTTTTCTTAGAAAGGCTAAACTAGAACCTGTTCAAATAGTCTGTTAAATATATGTTGCATATATATATATATTCATGTTATTTATATATATAAATTTATATCATATGTTATATATGTGATATATATGAGGTCATTCTAAGGCTATATATATTTTATAGGTTATAGATATAGAATATGTATGGATATTTAACATAATTACAATATGTCTATATATTCTAAAAGTATTGCCAGCATTCAAGATTTAAAGCTTTGCTCTATCATTTTTTTAGACAAGACCTTGAACAAGATCTCTCTAGCCTACTTGTCACATGTATAAGTAAGAATATGAGCAAGAGTACCTCCTCAAGGGGTATTTTGAAGCTTTAATAATTCATGCACGTGAAGCACTAGGAAAGTGTCTGGCACATAATAGCTGTCCAATAAATATGAATAATCATTATTGTTCTCCCCCTAGACTATACTTAAAATATTGTATTCATTTTTTGTTTCTTCTCCTAGTTCTAAGTTTTCAGAATGCACCCACCAATTCTATCTACTTCTTTGCTCATTCCGTAGGTATCCTTTAGACCTTGAAGACACTTAGACTTCAGATTTTCCTCTCATTTATTGCTAGTTTCTAACAGTAACTAGAGTTTTATCTGCATGTGTGCCTGCCACTATTTTAAAGTTTCTATATCCATCATTACATTTCATTAGCACGTATCTCTGTGAATTAGGTACTGCCTCATACTTAACAGATAGGAATTTAAGGATTGGATGAGATAAGTAATTTGACCAAACACTTCCAGCTCAAATTCAACCCCCAAGGTTGAATTTGGCAGGAAGCCTCACAAGATCTCCAGTGTACTCATGATAGGAACATGCAGTAAAAATTACTCCAAAGTGAGGCATATGAATCAAGAATTTCAGGGGCCCCTGGGTGGCTCAGTCAGTTGAGCCTCTGACTTAGGCTCAGGTCACGATCTCATGGTTCATGGGTTTGAGCCCCACATCAGACTCCGTGCTGACAGCTCAGAGCCTGGAGCCTGCTTTGGATTCCATGTCTCCATCTCTCTCTCTGCCCCTTCCCCACTCATGCGCTCGCTCTCTCTCTCTCTCTCTCTCTCTTTCTCAAAAATAAACATTAAAAAAAAATAATTCAGATAAAATAAGTTTCATCACATAAAAGCAAGATGAGGTCCAAATAAGTTAAAGTCCAAATTGAAAAATACCTTAAAATTCCGGTCAAATCAAATCACTTTCTAGCATTATAAATATTTCAATCTAAGATATAACTTGCACAGATTATGAAAATATGGCCTGTTCATGAATAAAAGCATACCATTCACAGCAGATCTACATAGCTTCATAAACAATAAACATAAATGAATTTTTCACACAGGTAATTATATTTTAGTATTTAAGATAGTTTTATTTCAATACAAACAGTAAAAGTATCTTGCATTATTATAGATTTTAAATTAGCCCAGCCTATTCATTTCAGCTCACGTCAATTTAATTTAATTCAATTTTATTTGATTCAATTCTATTTGGTTCAATTAAAGTCAATACTTATTTATAGAATACTAGTAGACACAAGTATTGTGCATGGGCTAAGTATATGTGTTAAGGTAAGGCACATGTGAAAGAAAAGAATAAAGCATTTTACTTCATTGGTTTTGTTTTATAAAAATTAAAAATTTTAGTTATATATTTTTCTCAAATTTAAAACATAAATTCTTCTAAAGTAAAGTATCCTATAAATATGCTTTTGTTTCATATTATTACCTCCTAAAGGAGAAAACGGACAAGGATGAGGAAAGAAAGTGAAGACACACGGAGTTAGGCATACGGTACCACTAAAACCAGTGGTGGACTAGTAAACAGCTCTTCCTGATGAAAATTTTTTTTTCAAATCCTGTATTTGTAATGTTTGCTGATTTCCCTCTCATCATGGCCCATTTCAATCAACTAATGGTTTAACAGCCAGCTCCTGAAGTATCTAAATATTTAACAAATGGCTTTCCGGAGCCATTTCAAGAAAGGGTAGGCTCCAGCACACCACTGCTGTCCTGCGTGTTTCCTTGGTGGAGGCAAAGGTGGCTATTATCATATGTCTTCTCTGTTAGACCCTAAAAGGCCAAGAACAGTATTTGATTCTAGCATGCATAGCCTTGCAGCCTCCCAACACCTGGCCCAATGCCGGGAGTAGATTAGGCTAAGCAAATATTTTTTAAACGAATTTTGTCTATACTGTGTCTCCCTATACCAGAGAATTCATGTCATAATCCTCTTCAGGAAATAAGTCTAACTACATGATCCTTCATTCTCTGGATGTCTGGTATTAAAGAGAATCCTGGTAATCAGTGCTACTAACTTTTACCTACATTTATTCATTCAACACACTTTTAATTTAGGTCCCTCTCCAGTGTGGCAAGAATAATGGTAAATTCTACAGATAGAGATGACAGCTATCAAGATCTCATGAAGGAACACACAGTTCAACCAGAAGGAAAGACAAACAGTGATAGGTAGGGCTATGCCCATGAGAGACACACGGGGCTATGCAAACAGCTGGCTACAGCCCAGCCTCTATAGGATGATACTAACTTGTTTCATTCAGTTCTTGTTATGCCCTCCCATGCCTAGTACTGTGTTTTCCTATGATATGTGCTAGGTTAATATTCACAGATTAAATGACTGGTTCCCACCCCCCCCCCACCCCTTTATCTCCACGAGTATTTCCTTTTAAAAAAAAAATATTTAAAAAACATAAACTCTAGTGTCAGGGAGTCAGAAATATACTTTCTTGTATCTATGGGCATAGATCTTTTTGGAAAATTATTTAAAGTCCTGGGGGGGTGGGGGGGGGAAACATAGGTAGGTGAGGCTATAGCCTAATTATGCCATGTAGCTTTACCAAGTACTATAGTTGATCCCGAAACAGAATGATCACCATTCTTGAAAGAACAAGGCACTGTTATGGTAATCAAATAAAAAGGACTTTATTCGTTTCTAAATATGTAGCTGTTAGTTCCAGCATTTAGAACTAAAAGAAAAGCTTGACATACTTTTCTCCTGTCTTATGAGCAAGTTTAGGGGAATGTCAAGCCTGTCCCAGAATAAATTTTTATAAGCGGAGCATTTATAGTGTTCCCTGAATTTGCAACAATGTCAGTACTTTTCTCCACATCTCATTCCACAGTGAGCACCTGTAAAACAGGGCTTAAATTTTATTTAATTCATGCCTTTTTTTTTTTTTTTTTTTTTTTTTTTTT
>NC_064810.1:61798736-61844722 GCF_023721935.1 Panthera uncia | reverse complement strand
TTTTTTTTTTTTTTTTGCTTTTTTTTTTTTTTTTTTTTTTTTTTTTTGGCTAGATGGAGACAAAATGGTTTTTAACTTTCAACAGGAGATACGTTAATTGTGCTCTCACCTTTTGGTGGAATTGTGCTCAGTGAAGTATCAGTTAGGCTGAGCTGGCTCTTCTTAGAAGAAATGGAGCCTCCTCTACATTCACAGGCCTGCACTTCCCCCCTGCCCATTGTTTAGATCAGCACCCACTGAGGCACGTAGTACTGGTGTGCGTGCCATATTCCAGCCTAATCTCATTGACTTTCACATTGGCTGCACTTGGCCAGATGCAAAAACAAGTTCATGCCCACTTACTTAAAAACGGGGTTTTGTTTGTAGGTGCTACAATCAGATATAATGTGGTCACTTTATCCCTATTCTGCTCTAAAATTCTACTTCACCGTCACAGAGTTTATAGAAAGGGAAACTTGACACAAACAACATGGGAAAAGCACAAAGGCCTGAATCCTATAGCTACCACAGTTAGGGGGATAACAAGAGATAGCAAGTTCCTTTTAAAACCAGGCATCGGGGCTAATGGGCTTAACACTACAAACTCTCAGCCCATGGATGAGGATCAAGCTGACTCATAAAATGCATCCTGTTCAGTTTGCAGTCCTGCTGTTTCTCAAATGGCCTTCTCTGGCAAGAACTGAGCCTGGGAAGGAAAGCCACATGTGAACACTGGGAGGGGCCGACAGAATAAGCCTGCATGTGAGCAGCTGCAAACAATCCATTTTAATTCCAAGTCAGTGTTTAAGGACCCTGGGTGTTATGGTTAGAGAGGTGGAAGGGGGGGAGGTTTGAAGTAAAAGTGGAATTGGATTTGGCAGGCCTGTATTTTCCTACGGACTGTGCTCAATTCTTCTAATCATAGTTATTATGAATGTTTCTCTCCAATTTATTCCTCATGTCACTCTGTGCTTTCATGTTCTCCCCACCATCTGCTAGTCGAGGGTATAGAGAGTAGTTTTTGATCCTACAAATAATAAGTTGGAAAGGTGATTACTCTTTAGCCATATAAACACGTGCACTCGAATATCCCTGGCTTTTGCCCACAGGGGCAAACAACTGGGGACATTGGACAAAGGTCAGAATTATCTGAAGTGTGCAGTAACCTTGGTCAAATCATGTAATTTTCTAAATACAAATATCTGAGTGTATGTGTCACAGAATTATCCACAGATACGTGACCCTGGGCACTTGCCTCCATTCTCTGGGTCTCAGTTTCTCCTTCAACAAATCAGGCATAATTCCTAAGGTCTTCTCCAGGCATGCCATTATCATTTGCATAGTTAACTTGTTAGCAGGTCATTTTTACAGCGGGGATCAAGTGCAGAAATGCAAAGCAAAAGGATATTTGATTAATTTGGACCATTTTCCTGCAACGTTTATCCTATTTGTTAAGACACTAATTCTAGCCACCTTCCCTTGTTTGATTCTTTAGTTCACTGCCCATAATCTAGGCTTTCTGTTTTCTCCCATTCTTAACCTCTGGAAGCATGTGTATGTTTTCTATTGGGGTATAGATTGCACCATAATTAAAATTGATGTGATAGCAGGGACCATTTCTATTTGTCTTTTATTTTCTGAAAACTCTGTTTTAGCTGAGATAACAAAGTGCAATTCTGATAAGAATAAGTTTTTAAAGCTTTAGAAAAAGTTTCCCCAAAGCGAAGGATATTAGCTCTGGTATCCTGGCCAAAATCCAAATGAATAATTGCATTGCTCCCTGCTAAATCTTTCCCGTAGTTTTAATTGGAGATGACATTCTTTATTTCTTTACCTCAACTGGTGTCTATTGTTCTTGAGCATCTGTTAAAACTTTGCTGCATTTCACTCCAGTGGAGAATTCTTTGCAGTAGTTAGACTAGTATTAAATGGCCTCTTTAAATACACCCTATTTGCAGTTTATGTGTGGGCGTGAGCAGGTGTGAGTAGAGACTTAAATACAATGATTTATAAAGTACCTTTGGATCCTGGATAGAAAGGGCAATTTAGACCTGGGTTATCAGCATTATGTGAAAAACATGCTTCTGTAAACCAGTTACTAATTACACAATTACCTTTGGTGGCACAAGTAAAAAATGATGTGATGCTTTTCAGCAAATTCTAGTTTTAAGTAAGTAATTCTTGGTGACAAATGATTAATTGTATTAAGTAGACTTTACCAGATGCAATTTAGAGTAAGTCATTTTCTAAAACACACACTCATACAAACCAATAGATGATAAAGTAATTGTAATCTGTAATAAATTTGTCTCCCTAGAAGGAATTTTATACAGGGGGAAAAAAAAACTTGTTTATTATTTTTCTTTTTAGAAAAGCATTAAAGTATTTTAACTGTATAAAGAAAGTGTATAGGGTAAGCTGTTACATACAAATGAGGCCAGTGAAGTTTCTCACAGTAAAGTGACATTCTCCCAAATCCTATAAACAAAGATACTCCTGATAGGGAGTAACTTGGGGACTGGTATTAGTTCTGATTTGAGAAAAGTTGCACCTAAGGGACAAATAAAGGCATATGCCACTACTATCATAAAACAGTTCTCCCTGGCATGATAAAAAACAATCTGTAACTCTTCAGTTTTGGGATTCTAAGTTTGTACAGTGATGCCCTGGCTTATAAATCTACTAATTAACTCTTATAAGTGTCCAAACTTTCTTCCAGAACAGGGGGGTACAGTAGACACCATGAAGGATGCAATTGACTCTGCTAAGTTTGAGGGATTCAGAGTTGGGATTTTTCCCCCTCTCAATTAATAAAGGATATGGGAAGGTTGAATCACTAGCTCCCTCTCTCCAGTGGGAGAGGTGAATATTGGTGCTTATTTTTTTGTACCAAAGAGGCAGTAATATATTTATATGGGAAACACTTTATTCTAGTTTTAAAAGAGATTTAAATATGCCCTATAAGATTGTGGCCCTCTGGCATAATGAGGTATCTATTCACTTTAGTGAGGCCCAAATGACAAGTAGACAATCTGGTGAAATAAATCCCCAAATCTTTTCCTCTGTGAAGATTGTCATATTCCTAGTTTACATAGACCAACAGGGAGCCTGTGGCTCTGCCTACTTTTAAAAAATGAATGATGTCTAACTTACCAATCAATACGTATCATCAAATGATGAATTGGGCTGTAGTGACCAGCACTGATTGTGGAAACAACTAAAATTAATGGATTAGCTATATCCCAACTCCCTATGCTCTTTAGTATAGGGTCTAATGTAATGTCCAATACAGTGTGAACATGCTTGGTAGTATTATTTTATAACTAAATCGGAAAATCTGAGCAACTAGTGGGGAGGGAGAATAGAGAATGTCTTTGGTAGAGTTAGCTGCACCCTCAGTAGGCATCTATTAAAAATAAATCCAGTTCAACTATTTATCCATTGACATTCTCTAAGATCTCAAGGTGTCGAAAGCTCCAGCTAACTGGACTATCCCAGGAAAAACATTTTTGTATTTGCATAATATTTTCAAAGATGCTCAACTCATCCTGAGCCTGAAGGGATATGTATGTTCTCTGAATATTTTATGTTGCTTTCATTTTCTACAAAGTCCTGATCTAAATTGCAAGATGGAAATGGATGTGCAGTGGATGTTTGTCATGGGCAGTTAGCAGATCTTACCGTGATGAATAAAGTAGAAAAATCCCAAATGTAACTTATCTTATTTGAATTATAATGATCTTGAAAATGATCAATGTTTGAATTTCAGAAGGAATTTTCTTTTCCTTATTTGTGTTCCTTCTAGACCATTTGACTTATTCTTTATAATTATAAATAATTGAATATAAAGAGATTCTTCACATGTCATAGATAGGTTTATTCCAGATTTTTTTTTATACTTGAGTTGATGGTTAATAGGTCAGTCAATATTAGGCTTTAAGTTCCTCCTATGGTCTGTTCAAATCCCAGTTGTCTTCTTACTACTGATTTATTCATTTATTCATTCAGCAAATATTCATCCTATGCTTGAGAAGTGCCAGGAACTAATGGTACCAAGAAAAATAAAGCCTAATCCCTATTCTCAATTGTGTTTCTGTTCACATCCTGTTTGGAATTGGTACTTTAGAGGGCCATCACTTTAAAAAACAAACTTTTCCTATGAGATGTTAAAGTAATTCAATTAACATGTTTTTTTCATGAATTATTTCTGAACTAGGGCTCAAATACAGCATTAGGGGGTAATTCAAACGATTTTTCCTTCAAATGAAATGTAAAATCAAGGTAATCATTTATGGCCATTTAAGATTCCATGATATTTAGCTTTGAACTGTTAGTCTCCTACCAGTTCCCTTTGGGAAATTATATTTCTGTTTTCTATACTTCCTTCAATTTATGAGGCAACCTTGAATTTCTACTCTTCCCTTTTGTACAGAGTTGCTCTTGTTGACTGTTATTATAATGTATTCATAATGTCTACATTTCAGTTACTAGTAAAGGAATCCTGGTATACAGAACTCGAAAAGTGCTTCTTTGGGATATCTGGTGGTATATTAATTATGATGAACTGAGGGAATAGCTCTGCTTGTATAATAGATTCAGTTTAGTTCTTCCCTGATTTCACAAATTAAATATGAGATTTATCCAGTTTAATATGTCTCAACCCAGTAGTCAAGTTACCTACTCATAGTTACTTTTAATACTATACAGCTCCTGTGGCAGTTAACAAGGCCTTTGCCCTTTACAACACTGTATCAATCCATATATTTAACCTAAAATGCTTTCTTTAATTTTTCTGCCTATTTAATTTCTATTTTTTGGTAATATCCATCTCTAATCTCATCTATTCCAAGAAGTCTTTCCTTAATTATCTTATGCCACAGTGATCTTTCCCTTATGGTCAATTATCTCAGTATTCTGACTCCATCAGCCTAGGGGAAAAAACAACAGGAACAAACAACCACAAAAAACTCCTTGATACTTGGACTTTGGAACTATTCTCTAGCTATTTTATATTTCATTCACTTTCATCCATCCAATCGTCCCTCCCTCCCTCCATCCATCCAACCAATCATCCAACCATCCATCCATCCAGCATCCACTGAATGCTTAGCATGTGCCAGACTTTCTGCTAGGTTCTAGCAAAGCAGGGAGGTGGGGGGAGCTGTAAAGAACTATATAGTCCAATATGTAACACAAAAAGTAAATATTCACTTTATATCCTGCCCCTGCCTCAGCCCTCAACACACCTAAAAGATGGAAAACAATTCCATCAGTAACACTAGCTCTCCATGGTAAAGATCCTCAGGGATGATTACATGTATTTTAATAGATTAGAAATAAACAAATTATATTCTTTCTTGCCCCACAGTCTGGAAGTTATAGGATAATAGGGGAGATACCAAGAGCCATTATTCTGGAGTATTTGGGGTACATGTGTGGCTTAAACTAGTCCCTCATATTATTCTGGATGGTTGTGGAAATTGGCTGGGGTTTGTTACAAAAGAAAGGGACATGCCAAAAGAAAAAAAAAAAAAAAAAAAAAAGAAAGAAAAGAAAGGGATGTGCACAAAGACACATACATATTACTAGAGTTACATGTGATTTCCTTTTTGTCTCCATTGGAACAAAAGAAAGATGATACTGAGTTGTTCATAGAGTTCTTTGGAAACATATAGAAGCAGCATCTAAATCTTGGGAAGTGATGTGGCTTGATATTGGGGAAGAGTGTTCATTTGAGCTGACTCCTGACGAATGAATAGGAGTTCACCAATTAGAGTAGAGGAAGGGAAAAGGCTAAAGGGGAAGCCATTACAGTTAGAAGTATTATCATTAGTAGAAGCTTGATTGTTATTGCATTAAAGGGATCAGGTTATTGCTTATGATCTGAGAACAGGATACAGGTTAAAAGTGACAGAAGAGCCAAATTAGGGAATAATTATGTGATATGCCCCGATTCGAGAGACCCCCCGAAAACAAACCACCAGAGTCCAGAATCAAAGCCAAGCAGCAAGGGTCGTTTATTGCAGGTTCGAACCCGGTCCTCCGCGCACTCATTGCCGGTGACGCTAAGAGGCCCTGAGTAAGGATCTTACAGTTTCTTTTATAGACCGGCACAAACAAGTTAGGGACCATTTTTAGAGGTTACAGAGCTGTTGTTGGTTAACATTTAAATTTGAACGCTCAGCAGAACTCGATTGGTTCCCGCCTTTATTTTAAACCATTCAGCAGAACTTGATTGGTTCCCGCCTTTATGTCAGACTACAACCGGCACGCCCTGGCTGGTTTCCGGAACGGCGCGCGCGGGGGTGGGGGTGGGGAATCTTTTCTTTGCAGTTGTGAGTACACCTGGTAATTTTTCTCTTAGTCTCTCATATGGAAGGCTTAAATGTGATGCAAAGGATTTAGGGTATTATTTAGAAAGTCACTGAAGAATTCTGAACATGGGTCAGCCATAATTTTAGAGAAATCCTCTGGCAGAAGAACAGAACATGGATTAAGACTGAGGGCAGGGAGGGGCTCCAGGGTGGCTCAGTCGGTTAAGCTTCCAACTTCGGATCAGGTCATGATCTCATGGTTTTCGAGTTTGAGCCCCATGTGGAATTTCCACTGTCAGCCAGAGCTGGCTTTGGATCTTCTGTCTACCTTCTCTCTGCCCTTCCCCCACTCGCTTTCCCTCACTCTCTCAAGACTAGATAAGCATTAAAAAAACAAACAAAAACAAAAAAAAACAAAAACAAAAAAAACCCACAAAGAGTGAGGGCAGGGAAATCAGAGAGATGCTCTTACAGTTATCCCATTATTTCCTACTGTGGTCAACTAAGAAGGATGTCTTGGAATAGGGAGAAGGGAGTGAGTTTGAAAGACAACTGGTGCTTGGTGACTTACTGGGCATGAGCATAAGGTGAGAAAATTGTGTGGGATAGTTTGCAGGGTTTCCTCTTGGTCCTTACAGGTCTATGAATGGTGCCCTTAATAAGACAGGCAATTCACAAACAGGAGCTTGTTTGGGTGATTTAGGGCCATGTAGTCTTTCCCCAACTAGAATGTACTATTCTCAGGGTCAAGGACATTTTCTTTCTTTTCATTCTAGCCATTGTGTAATACCCTCAAGTTATATTAACAATTAATCGAATAGAATAAGGAAGCACAGATGAACCATTAGCATTTTACTGAGGGGCACAGTGAAGCATAGGAAATAGTTAAGAGAACCACATGTATATTTGCATTAAATATGCATTACATTTGCATACAATTTGAGTAAATCTGTCAAAATAGTTTCATTTTTCATGTGCATTTTAAATACTCAAAATATGTTATTGATGTCTTTTAACAGAGCCTATTCTCATATTAGACAAAACTTCAAGGGACAAACCTACTATCTAGTCATAATCAGATGCCCCAAAAGGGGTATTCACTCTTCTTCCTAATCACTGTTGTTATACTTGTGATTAATGCAACATTGGTTGGAGTTAAGCAATGATCTGGCAAAATTCTCTGTTATCTCAGAAAACCTTAATTTTATGGAGAAGTAACAGTAAAGTTCAGTTACTGAGAACCTACTCACAGAAGGGCTTGAAGAGCACTTATTTTGCAAGGAGAATATAAGATTGCACCCTCATGTCAAACTGTGGGCATCTTATTCTTTCATTGTTTGAATCTCTTTAGAAATAGCTGGATGGCTATTGGGACGATTCTTGGCACTGAATGGAAGTCAAAATAGATGGGTGGTTCCCAACAGCAAATTCTCCTACTACTTGCCAGTCTGGCCACGTTAGAATCACCTGAAGAGCTTGCCAAAACATGGATTCACATTCCCACTCACCGGAGATTCTCTCTTGATCGAGCTGATGTAGGGCTTAGACAAATATAGTTTAAAGGCTCTTCACACAATTCTGAGGCAGAGCCAGGCTTGGGAATCATTAAACATAGATGAACTTAGAGGGCTCTTCGGATTTAGTGGTTTCAGGATTCTTCTCAACACCTGCCTCCAACAGAGCAGTAAAGCGACCTGGCTTGTGTCTCTGACTCCTCCCAAAACCTGGGAAGGGCTCTGAGGCTGAAACACACGGAAGTATAATCTAGATTGTTCACTGAGCCTCTGGGATTCAGTGAGGGTTCATCACAGATTCCATAAACTCAAGCACCATCTCATCTGACCATAATAACACTAATTAGATATCTTGAGCTTGGTGAGCCAAACTTGGGCCTTATCATTAACCAGCATACTTATACTTAAAATATACAGACAATATACTTCTACTCGGCTAATCATATTAGAGTTCTCTTTACTTAGCTGCCAAATACTTCTTCAATTTCTTTCTTTCTTCCATCCTCCCCTCCTCTCTCTTCTCTTTTTCCTATCATTTTCTTTCTTCTGTGAGATGAAAATTAAGAGAGTTTCACTTTACATGAATCGTTTGTTGAGCAAAACACAAATCATTTGAGAACAGGAAGACTTTCAACCAGGAGTGGTTGAGAAGCTTGACTGTCAGTAGTTATGACAAAGTTTTGGAATGGTGGACATTCAGATCTGATGGCCAAGAAAGAATTCTTGGTGCAAAAATTCTTGGTGATTTTATTAAAGCACAGGGACAGGACCCCTGGGCAGAGAGAGCTGCAATTTGGGGTGGAGGGGTAGTTGTGAAGAGTGCAGGGAGGGAAAGTTAAAGGGAAGCCTGCAGAAGGACTTTGATATGCTAAAGAGGATTCAAAGATACCAGAGGCCTGGCTATTATCAAGTAAAGGTCATATTCCCTCCAGTAAGGCATTAACATTAGGACAATTGGGAGTTCCTGGGGAAATGTTATACTCTGTATTTGCCTCAAGTATTTGTCAAAGGGCTGCAGGTTATAAAGAAATTTAATTTTATTTGCCATTTCCTTCTTGCCTTTGTTTCCCACGTCACTATTGAGGGGAAGGTGATATTAGGGCTTCAGAAAACTGAGTCTATAGGTTTCTGGAGATTAGGCTATTGATAAGATTGCCTTTTTTTTATTGTAATTTACTAAGACATTTGTAAACTGATGGAGACTCAAGTCGTGCATTGACTATGATCTTTATCAGTTAACCATTTGTTTCTTTCTTTTCCTTTGTTCTTGGACAGCCAGAAGTGCATGAGGAGTATTACACCTATCCCACCTTGGGTAGGGGGACAGGGTATGCTAGCTTTTACCTTGCCCTCAGCTTGCCTTATGGTACCTTATCAGTTACACCACACCTCAGTTTCTAAAGTATGAGTAAGTATATTTTTGTTTGTTTTATTTGAATTGCGATTGGTTACTAGAATTCTACATTTCTTGTCATTGAATAAATTTACTTGTAGCTAACTAGCTAGGAAGCTGTAAGATCACACTGGTATAAGAAAGCTTGTTTTGTTTGAGGTCAGAGTCAGCATTGCAGAGAAATCAAGGCAGTTTAAGTTTTGGTGACTCAGCTATGAATGTTTGGTCTAAGGGTATAGTCAAACTGTAGTCTCTGTTCTGGTTTTTCTTTAATACTTCCTTAACAATGGGGAGAAAAATATGGAGTTACCCATATATCTCATGTGTGGCCCACTTTCAACTTCGATCAGTACATGGCCTCTCTCTAACTTATATTTTCTCTTGCTCTTTTTCCTCATTCTTATTATGGAGCCACAATCACTCATACTAACATGTTAGATTTGCATTCTTTTTTAAAATGTTTATTTATTTTTGAGAGAAAGCAAGTGGAGTAAGAGCAGAAAGACACAGGGAGACAGAGAATTTCAAGCAGGCTCTGCGCTAAATGTGAAACCGTGAGATCATGCATGACCTGAGCCAAAATCAAGAGTTGGATCCTTAACCCACTGATCCACCCAGGTGCCCCATAGATATGCATTTTTTTTTTAATGTTTATTTATTTTTGAGAGAGACAGAGACAGAATGCAAGTGGGTTAGGGGTAGAGAGAGAGGAAGACACAGAATCTTTGGCAGGCTCCAGGCTCCGAGCTGTCAGCACAGAGCCCAACACCGGGCTCAAACCCACAAACTGTGAGATCATGACCTGAGTCGAAGTTGAAAGCTCAACCGACTGAGCCACCCGGGCACCCCAGATATGCATTCTTAAATGCATGTCTTTATATAATAAATAATGCTGTTTCTGTGGGTCATGTTACATAAATTATATTGTGCTAAGAAGTCTCTATTCCTTATTTTTCCCCCTAGTACAGTTTTTAGGATCTATTCATTTCAGTGTGTTTACATTTAATTTATTTCCTCTCATAACTGATGGTATTCTACTCTAATACATTTTTCAGATCAGCTTCAATTTTTTACTAACATAAGCAGTACTGAGACAAACATTCTTGTTCTGATCTCCTCATAGATTTGTGAAAAACTTTCTCCAGATATATGTCCAGATATATGTTGCTGCTTTGGAGGATATGGGTTTAATGACTCCCTCTAAGTACTGCCGCTCCACTACATTGTGGAGTTTATATTCCCACCAGTAATGCTGGGGATTCCCTATTTCCCACCTCCTGCCAGACACAGGGAACCATCCAAATTTAAATTTTGTCAATCTCATCAGTGTTAATTGATGGTTCAAGCTTTCATTTTTCTCATCCTGATCGAGTTTGAATGTGTTTTCATACGTTTTTTTAAACTTTTGGGGTTCATTCCTCATTTGTCCAATGGGCTCCCTGTCTTCTCACCGATTTTAAAGAATTCCTTGGTAACCAAATTATTCATCATGTGCCATTTTGTGTAGAACAACTATCTGCACCCAATCTTTCACTCTTTGTTGAATGAAAGTTAAAAAAAAAAAAGTTGTACTCAAAACTATTCATTTTCTGTTTTATAATTTTGCTTTTTGGATCTTATTTAGGAAGTCTTTCTCTATCCTAAAGACACTGACATATTGCCCTCCATTTTCTTGCTTTAGTTTCATATTTTTATATTTAATATTTGAGTTTAACTCATTTTGAGTTTATTTTTCAACATGATTTGGGGAAGAGACTTAGGTTTACTTTTCTACATTAGTGTGGACCAGTTTTCTCAACATTGTCTACTAAAATGAGTTTTCTTTTCCCATTGATATATAGTGCCATCTTTATAATATTTCACATTACCATACTTATAAACTTTATTTTCTGTTGCAGAGATGTATCTGTTTCTTCATCAGTACAGTACTATCTTTTCTGCTTTTATTGCTCTTTATTATCTGATGGAATGATGTTCCTCCTGCTCTTTGTTGTCAAAACTGGCCTTTTTGTTTTATTTATATATATTTATTTGTATATATTTTTACATTGGGTGTGTATGTATGAATGTTTGTTAGGTTCTGCAAAATATCATGCCGGAATTTTTGTTGGGATTTCATTTAATTTATGGACCAAATTTAGGAAAAAATAATATCCACATAATAGAAATATATGCTATTTTTAAGTTTAATATATCTCCTCATTTATTCAAATATGGTTTTATGTTTTTTAGGAGGGTTTTTAAATTAACTCCTTAAAGGTCTTATGATTTTAGTGTATTTCTAAGTATTCAGCATGAAGTTTCTGTAATTTTCTGGAATACATTATTCGTCATTTGAAGATGTTCTCTATTTTCAGCTTTCTAAGTTTTAACTGATAGATTATATTTGCAAATAATTTTTCATTGTCTATTGAAATAGCTATGTGGTTATTTACCTTTGCCCATTAATGTAGTGAATTACAATGCTACCTTGCTGATGTTAAATCATCTTTAACTTTGGGGATAGATACTTTCTAATCAGAATAAATAATTATTAATATACTCATATTTGATTAGCTAAGTTGTTAGGGTCAGGCATAAGGCAGGGTAAAGATAGGAGTCAGGCTAAAAAATTTTAGCAGTCAAAGGCTTTATTTGGGAGCTAAGGTCTCGGGCGAGGTTCCGTGACTCAGGGAGAGAGAGAGGAGTCAGGGAAGTCGCCCCCAGGTGTGGTGGGTAGGGTTTTTAAGCTGCAGCGGTTCCAGGTTTAGGTCTGGGTGGGCCTTTTTTGCGTCAGGTCGTGCTGTTGCTCGGTGATTGGTAGACCTCCAATTCGTTCTGGCACGCTACTAGGGGCTTTTCGTTGGGTTGCGGGCTGGCTGGTGAGATGGCCGTCCTTTCTACTGTGGTTCCAAGGACATCCTAACAATAGTAATGTAATGAACCTGTAATTTCCATTTCTTGTACTGTTTTTTAAAATTTTTATTTAAATTCCAGTTAACATACAGTGTAGTATTAGTTTTAGGTGTATAATACACTGTTTAAACACTTCTCTTCATTAAACACTACTTTTCACAAGTGCCCTCTTGAATCCCCATCACCTATTTACTGTTTTGATTCTTTGAATTTGAATAAACCAAGTTACAATTTTTTTCCATTTTGTAAAATACTTGTAAAATCCAGGAATTATTTATTCCTTAAAATTTTATTAGAATTCATCCATAAAATTAACCTGGACCTAAGTTTGTTTTTTGTTTTTAGGGGAGAAATTCTTTGATTACCATGTTATTTAACTATCTTTAAATTTCCTGGTTTTTTGTTGCTCTGATTTGGAAATTTCCTACTTTCTTGATATTGTGCTTTTTAAAAAAAATTTTTTTTACATTTATTTATTTTTGAGAAACAGAGTGAGACAAAGCATGAGCGGGGGAGGGGCAGAGAGAGAAGGAGACACAGAATCGGAAACAGGTTCCAGGCTCTGAGCAAGCAGTCAGCACAGAGCCTGATGTGGGGCGTGAACCCACAAACTGTGAGATCATGACCTGAGCCGAAGTCGGACGCCCAACCAACTGTGCCACCCAGGAGCCCCTGTACTTTTTTAGATTTGGAAATTTATTAGCAATAGTCCTTTGTAGACATTTTATTATTTTCCTCATTCTTTTGTGTCTGTTGCTCACTTTTCATCAGTGACATTTCCTCCCTTTCTTCTACTCCCCCAACACTCTCTTGCCAACCCTCCCTCTTTTCTCTCTCTTTTTCTCACTTATTTGTGAAGTTTCTCTATTTTATTAATTTGCTTAGAAAATCAGCTTTTTGTTTTTATTATATCTCTTTTCACTTTAATAATTTATAATATTAAAGTTATTTGTTCATTTTTGTTTTTGGATTTACTAAATTCCCGAGTTTAAATGTTTAGCTTAGGGGCACCTGGGTGGCTCAATTGGTAAAGCGACCAACTCTTGGTTTCTGCTCAGGTCATGATCTCATGGTTTGTGGGATCAAACCCCTCGTTACGCTCCATGCTGACACTGTGGAGCCTGCTTGGGATTCTCTTTCTTCCTCCCTCTCTGCCCCTCCCCTCTCTCTCTCTCCCTCAGAATAAATAAACATTAAAAAAATAAATATTAGCTTATTTGTTTTTCAGTATTTTGTTTTGTTTTCAGGTAAAAGCACTTAAAGCTACAAATGCCTCTCTATGTTACAAGTTATCTGTGCCTACCCATTTTTGAATGTACTGTTTTATATCCTACTTAAGTATTTACTGTTTTATTTTAAGATTTTCTCTTTAGCCAAAGAGTTGTTCAGAAATAAGTTTTTTGTTCGCTTGTTTTTTTGTTTTTTTGTGGGTTTTTTTGGTGATTTCCAGACAAGTTGTGCATCTTAGCTCTCCTTTTATGAATAATTTCTTATTTTAGTATATTTTTGTCAGAATATTATCTGAATAATGATGAATCTTTGGAATTTATACTTTCTTTGGTTAGTATATAATCAATTTGTTTGAATGTCCTATGTGTACTTGAAAAAAATGTATTTACTGGTTACAGGAGGTAAAGTTCTGTATTTGTTAAATAAAACTATTTAAATCACAGTTTTAATATATTTCATGTTTGTTTTTTTTAATTTTTTGGTCTGCTTTTTCTGTTGATTGTTGGTTTCAGAGAAGTGTGTATCTTTTTTTTATTTTTCATTTTTAATGTTTATTTATTTTGAGAGAGAGACAGAGCATGCAGGAGGGACAGAGAGAGAGGGAGAGACAATCCCAAGCCGGCTCTGCCTGGTCATCTCGGAGTCCCACATGGCACTCATTCGCAAGAACTTTTAGGAATCATGACCTGAGCTGAAATCAAGGGTCAGACACTTAACTGACTGAGCCACCCAGGTTCCCCTAGTAGTTTAAATCTCCAAATATATAATTGATTTCTGTCTTTCTCCTCTTAGTTCTGTGAGCTGTTGGTTTATATATTTGGGGGTATATGGTTAGATGCATGTATGTTCATACTTGTTTTACCACTCCAATAATTTTTAAATAGTATTTCTTTCTGTTTGTAATTATATCTTTGAGAGGCTCATATGCTCATTGTCATAGAATCCCTGGATCTCCAAAGTCAGGAGTCTTTATTATCCTTTTGTCACTCCTTAGCCCTATTGCTATAACAGTTTCATAGCCAGATATTGATAAACCAACCGGAAAAGTAACATTTTTTTTGCCTATTGCCCAGTATCATGTTCTTTTCTAACTCAGGGAATAGAGTATGCATATGTGTATGAAGAAATGAATATTGAATTGGCCCTGCTAATACGCACCTAACTCCCACATTCTGAGTGGAAAAGATAATTTGTTTCTCCAGTGGTAAATGGCAACAGATACTAGCACCTGGAATGCCTCATTGTTTGAAGGGGAATGTAGGACATGGGCTGATGGATATAAAGGGTAAACTCCGGCATATGGCCATGTTACCTCATTTTTCTACCCCTTTTCCAAAGTAAGTGTTATTGTTTCCTCCATTTTACAAATAAAGGAAAAGGTTCAGTGAGGAAGCTTTATTTACCCAGTGCCACAGAGCCAGTAAGTAATGGAGGTGAAAGAGAAGCATAGGTCATTTTGAGTCTGAATTTCACGTTCCTTGAATTAGGCCAAACTGCCATATTCTTCCCCTATTTCAAGGGAATTTGAGGTAGGGGAGTCCCTTTTATCTCAGGATTTTTGATAGGTTGAAAGTCAGGGTGAAAAGACTCTGTTTTTACCCTTTGGTTTGTAAGTGGATAGGGTAACTCTCTACAAAGAAATACAGAGGAGATAGGATTGCTTAAAAGCCAGCACTGCTGACTAGCCTAGCTCCACATTACTGAATGTCTTTCAAGGTTTTTCTTTTAAAAATGCAACAGAGAAATTCAAATTGTTAAAGTTAATTGCAGGATTAAATTGCCATTTGTCAATAGCAATGTAATTTGTATTATAAATTATAGGACTGTAGCTTTCAGGCATATTTTATCAATATGTTTCCAATGATTTAATAACAATATTTCTCAAAAATAAGCCAAGGCACTTTTTTCCTCTTTTTAAATGAACATGTTCAGAGGGTTTTCATCAGTGTGCTAGCCAGCTCTGCAAAATTTCTAGTAAATAAATTATCACCAGGAGGCTCAAAATCCATTACCATAAAAAAAGCCATTTTTCCCTCCCTAATCGATTGCCCACTGTGCGATTGCTAATGGGACCATACACACATGTTGTGCAGAGGGAATTCATTTTCAGGTTCTCTCTCTTTTTTAGAATTTATTTTACAAAGAATTTCTCACTAAACTCATAAATTAGTCAATGCATAAAATGAACACTTCAGCTTCCAGCAGGAGAAACGTTAAGGTTGTACACCCAGAGAATTTTCCAAGCTGGTTCCTAAGGAAATTGAGATTGTGCTAGGTGCTTTGCAAACACTGCAGCACCTGCCTGGGAGAGCCAGCCCTTTTCCTGCTCCCAGCATTGTAGTTTCCCTGCTTACTGTCTCTGCAGGAATGCTTTTCCTGTATGTGCTGATATTCCACTGACAAGTGCACTGAGTAATACTGACCTTTGAACTTGGAAGTTTCAGAGTGATCTTGGGACAAATAGATCCATGTTACCAAGTTATCTCAGATGATTTCCATACTCTCATCTTTTACCTCTAGTCCCACTCTTGTATCTTTCATAAATGATATTATAGTTGAATAAATCCCAATTTATAGTGTTTTTTAAGCCCAGAGCCTTGGCTACCAAATCAGCCTTGCCCATGTACACAATAGCCAATCCTAGAGACTAAAATAAAGCAAGTATCATGGAAAGGGCCTATCTTTCAAATTTATTCCAAATGAGAACTGTTAGGTCTGACATTTTATTGAGAAGTTACTTCTTTCGGCCATTCTACTTGCCTTATCTTAACAACTTAGAATTCTGAAGCTAGAAGCAGACTTAAATTCAATGATTTAATCACCTTTAGTTCACAGATGGTTTGTCTCGATAAAGGTTGGCACTCTATTATGAGGTAAAGTCTGGAATTTAGTCTACATTTATTAATTCTTTATTTTTGGATGAAATGACCCATTTTCGTTGAGAAACATGTAAGTATTAGTGGAGTTAAGCCATCCTGAGAAGGAGATGCCTTCAAATATGGGTGTGAAGTAAGGGTTACTAGGAGAAAGTAGGGGAGGGACAGGAGGATGAAGAACATTTAAAGGGATTTAGAGGAAGGGAAATTACAGTGGGGCACATAGTAGACTTAGGCACTTTCTCTGTATGTACAGACTTGGCTCTTCCTGTCAGCATATGCCTTGCTTCTCTTAAACTGTTTTAAAAATTCTCTTATAGTAACCCACTTTTTCCCTCATTTTCTCCTTAGGTAAGTTGCTGTTCCTGCTTTTAAAAACAGTATTGTCCCAGAAAAAGTCATGGCTGTGGGCCAGGTAACTACTATATTATGTCTTCTCTACTCTCCATCTTTGGGTAACTACCTTTGTCTATTTTTTTTCTTAGCTTGAGACTTAATTGCAGAGTCCAGAGTTTTCATTTACTTAAGAGAGTAGGGGTCTGATGGCATAACGTTTTATGAGCCAAATGGTCATTTGTAGACTGTTATACAAGGACAATAATATTTGCTTGCATATTTATGTTTACTGTCTAGTCCTTTAGGAGTTTCTCATTGGATATTGTCTGATGGATCTTGATGAGGTCTCCAAAACCAAATGACACTCCTTCTAACACTTAGCCATACAAAATGGTGGTACTCGGGTTTTACAGGGGAGTAAAATAGTTTATTTCTCTGTACCAAAGTTACACAGCTATATTATCATTGTGATTTTCATTCATGAGGATAATGTCTTAGATGTATTTTGATTGATCAGGAATTCTTTGCATGGTTATGGTCTGGCATAAATACTCAAGACACATTTGAGAAATTCTTTTGTCTTTTTGCAATTCTTAAGTTATGTCATCCTTTCTGACAGCCTCCTGGTTATTATTTTACTGTTCTCATAGACATAAAATTTAATGATAGATAGATAGACAGATAGATGGAGAAAGAAAGACCACATGTTTATTTGAATGACTACCAACAAATAACAATGTGACTAATATTAAAACATCACAAAAAATCATAAAGAGTAAAGGATGAAGATGTATGATTGGTAGGAATTTTTTTTTTTTCCAATGGAGATACCCTAAAAAACTGAAACATTTACTGCAGTTTTTCTAAGTACAGAAGCCCCAAGCACATTTGTGTGTGTGTGTGTGTGTGTGTGTGTGTGTGTGTGTGTGTTGAAACTGGATCCAGTCAAATCAGAACTTTAAATGGAGTTAATTGAACAAATTCTAGATTGCCAAAATGGTTGGCCTGAAACAGAGGAAATACAAATGTAAATCACCAAGTCCTGAAAATAGCTACAGATACTTAACAGTTTGAAAATAAATAGCTGTAGTGGGATTTATGGTATTAAAGCTTTGGTCTAATTACAAACATTAATTTTCTTTAGTAGCATTGCTATAGCAACTCTATAGCTAGAGGGTCTCAGGCAAGACCCAAATTATGTATCTTAGAAATTCTTTCTTCAGTTATTAACACCTTGCATTATTGAAACTAAGATATTTTACTTTCAAATGGGCTTTCATCAACTACATAATTTGTTTTCTCTTTTAAGAAGTTTTTAAACATTTAAGATAGAAAATATTTCCATGTTTAGATTTTCACTTTATTCCCAATTTCGCAAATACTACCTCAAGTTTCCTTTGTGTTTAGGCTTTTAACACCACAGGAGAACAAATTTTAAAATACGTATTTTATTGATATTTTGAGAAAAAAGAATTATGGTTGCTTTGGGAACTTCAATAGAGAGTTTTCTAATTCCTGTGTAACAATAATCTCAGTCTTAATGATACATTAGCATATTTTTGCATCTAATTCTATAAACAAATGTGAAACTATAATAATGTAGTCTTGAGTGGCAAATCTAAAACCACAGAAGTTAGGTAACCCCTAAACATAAGATGTCTTGAGATAAGAGTGAAATATACATCTCTCTGTCTATATATAACATACAGACATATGTATGAGGTAGAATAGATAAAATTGTCAATGGCTAACATTATTTCAAGTTGTTAAATAAACAAATTATTATTCCTCTGTACATTGTACTGGTGAAATTACACAATAAAATCAAACTTGGTTGTAGACTATCTTTTTATCAGGTCTATATATAAAAATAATATATAAAATTATACATATGTATATAAATATATGTAGAAATTATGTATATATGTATGTTTTATATATATATATATGTATATAAAGAATAAGTTTAGTGTTGTTAAGTACAAGAGAAAAATAATATTTTGGACTGAAAAATAAGAGAAAATTTTACGAAAGGATTACTTGTGAGCCACGATTGGAAGATTAATAGAAATTTGATGAATGTAGTTTAGAATCCCACTAGATAGAAAACCCCATGTGAGGGTACTCCTGGGAGACTCGGTTAAGCTTCTGTTTCTCGATTTTGGCTCAGAACATGACCTCACAGTTAGGGAGATGGAGCCCCATGTCGGGCTCTGTGGCGACAATGCGGAGCCTGACTGGGATTCTCTCGCTCCCTCTCCCTCTGCCCCTCCTGGGTTCGCTCAAGTGCCCTCTCTGTCTCTCAAGAAAAAGGGAAAAAAAAGGAAAGAAAAGAAAAGAAAATCCCATGAGAAAGACCCTGAAAAGGAAAGGGCATTTTGGGGGAACCTGATGAGTTCTAAAAAGAGATTGTTAGGAAATGTAATTGTCCATAAAGAGAGAGAGAGAGAGAGAGAGAGAGAGAGTAGATTAAATAATTCTTTTTTAAATGTTTATTTATTTTGAGAGAGAAAGAGAGAGAGGGTGAGCAGGGGAGGGGCAGAGAGAGAGAGAGACAGGGAGAGAGAGAATCCCAAGCAGGATCCATGCTGTCAGAGGGAAGCTCTGAGGAGTTCACTCTCAAGAACTGTGACATCATGACCTGAGCTGAAATCAAGAGGTGATGGCTTAAACTACTAAGCCACCCAGGCATCCCAGAATAAATAATTCTTAAATTTCCAGTATTAACTAGGTATTTTTGATGCATATGACCTTAAGATTATAAGAATCTTGATTTCATGGCATTGTCCTCTTTTTGATTTAATACTTTACCCTTCATAGGAGTCAGTACACATTTGACAGTGAGTTAATTATCCTCACTAGAATATAAGTTCCTCCACTGGTTTACAAATTCATTGAGAAAGACATTGCATTGTTGAAGGAAAAGCCATTCATCTTTGTGTGTCTGTTTTTAGCTAAGTTTTTTTCATGTAGTTTACTTTAAATAACATCTCATTGTCTTACTAAGACTTTTGTTTGTTTGTTTTTAATTGTCTTGATTTCTTATTCCACCAAGTCACACGTTACTCTTTCCTCCCTGGGTTCCCAAACTGTCAGAGCATGGGCCCTAGAACAGAACAACAGGACCTTGCAGGTAGCTGCCTCAAGGCAGTGATGCCAAGAACACAAACTCTGAAATTGGCCAGTCATTGAGTCTATTTCACCACTACTCCACAGTGCAACTCTGGACAACTTCTGTAATATCTTCATGCTTCAGTTTCCTCATATACAAAATGGGGATGAAAAATGTAGAGTTATTTTGAAAATAGAATTAATATATCTAAACAGATTGAAATATGCTTGGTTCATAATAGCTATATAAGTGCTTGCTATTTTCATCTTTGAATGCTAAAGTATTAAAAAACCAGCTTTTGTTCAAATAGGGTCTTTTTAAACATTGAATGTAATTAAATACATACTATAATAATTCTTTGGAATTAGCTAATAAATAAAATTTATAGTATATAACATATTCCTGTTTTAACAGTCATTGAACCTATGTATATATAAAAACATATCATTTTATGTAGAATTGTGTGAAGTAGTTTACAAGGAATAAAGCTGAAGCTGGAGAAATTTTAGATGCTGTACCTTATGCAGCAGGTCTTTGCTTATAGCTCAGTGTTTTATTCTCAGCTAATGTGCTGTATATTTGTTCTTCTGACCAGAAATTTTACTAAGGAGGTCAGACTTCTCTTTAATTCTCTTCAGGTGCCTCTCATGTATACTTATATTGCAGTCCCTAACAAACAATCCTATGTCACTCCGCTTTTTAGTATTTCATTCTGCAATGATAACTGAGAAGTGTATTTGGTAATAACAGGTATTGCTGTTTTCATTTGTCTCAAGTGCTATTTCCATTGTCATCTATTGCAGTTTAATGACCCAAACCTTGACAGTACTCTAGGATGAGCTGTATGGTAGGCAACACTTGAGTGAGAAAGAAAGGCTGATCAGCAGGCAGTGGCTCAATGAGAGAACATGGAGGTGTGAGTTCCTTTAGAACAAGCTTTTCCAGAATAAATAAGGACTCTAATGGGAATGTTTTCAATATTGTTTCCCTGTTCTACAAATAGCAGGAAAATATTGAATAATACAGTTCACTAAAGGTTCATATGTTTTATAAGCAATTTTACCAGAAACGATGCTATTTTTCTAAATAGCGTTCTTATTAGTCTTTGGATTGTGCCAGAAAACTGTGAATATGTCAAAATGACACAATCACTTTCACTTATAGTCCAGGGTACACCAAATCAAATACTAAACCAGAGGTAAAGTGTAGAGAGTGATTGCGTTTAATGAAGTTCAGCTGCCTTTCCCTTTACTTTGGAAAGTGAGAGAAGAATGTTCTTGGAGCAGCATTTACTTGAAGAAGTGACAAAGCAGAATATAATTTAGAAAGGTTACCATAGAAAAATGCTAGGTGTCAATATGAATGAGATGACCACTGGAGGAGAAGCAGTGTAGCAAATAATAAACATAGAATTCAGCCATTTTTCTCCCCCTAGAGTTCCTAATTGAATAATGTGTGGAGGTAGAGTTTCATTATAATATTTCAAACTTGGGATTTATTCCCTCAAGGAAAATAGCTATAAAAACCTTTCTGAGTTATAAAGAATTATGCATACACACATAAAAATATTTTGTAGAGTTTGTTATTTGAATTTAATAGTGACATTCACCAAAATTTTGCAATTCATGATATGTTACAGTCATTTTCAGACTACACCCTGACTGTATTTCAAAGTGCATAGTGTGTGTATATATGCATATGTATTTATTTACAGTAGATGGATGGATAGATAGATAGATAATATGTAAATCAGTTGGTTCTTTTGTCTCAAAGTCATTCCCTACACTCCCTCCTGTTCTGCTCTATATCACTATTAACTGATCCTACAAACTACATTTTCCTGCTTGGCTTCTGCTAGGTCTAGATTATGAGAGACACTGTTGGAAGATTGCTAGTGAGAATGAATGAGTCAGGCTACCTCTGTCTGTATTTGTGGCTCTGCATCTCTTCCACACTCCCAGCTCTCACAGGACAGCCTCTGCTTTGATTTCAGGTTTCGTTGGGTGACTTGATTTCCAGGCCATGGTAACAACTCTTCCTCCCTTGGATTCTGGAGATGGCAATATCTTTCTTCTATTGCTCATCTCTGGTTTATTTTATCATCTTCTGTTTAGTTTTTAGCTCTTCTGTCATCATTGCAACTCTTTCCTGGAATAAATTTCCTCATGTGAGCTATCTTCCATGAATTCCACTTTCTTGATTATGCTTGTACTGATTCTGTATGTTGATTTGGGAATTTGGAGGCTCCGTATAAGTTTAATCCATAGTCATTTCACATTGTAAATGGATATTAAGCCATTATACAGGTGCTAGCATGTCCAACACACTCCTAGATCTTTCCATCATAAGGTACAACTTCACCTCTGGTACCTCCACATTAGCCTTGCACCTTTTCAAGTATACCTGGTAATGCTCTTGTTCAATTATTTCCCACTACAGAAGCCAACTGATCGGAGAAGCAATTTGCTTATGTCCTTTAAGCAATTAAAATGTTCCAAACAATGTGATACTGAGAAACCAATAGGAGTTTAAAAAGGAAAAAATAAAGATTTGGGGAAAAAAAAAAAAAAAGGATTTGGCCAGATTCCCCCCCCCCCCCCCCCCCCATGGAGAAGAGTAAGCCTCAGTTACACCTGAAAGGCTAATAGAACATGGATGGGAAATGGCCTTTTGCATAGAAAAAGAATGTGGGAAAATGAGTATCTAATAAACACAGGGAGCCATAAAGGTCTGAGACTGAGTAAAAAAGACTGTTGAGTGTGGGAGCCTTAAAGGAATAATGGTGGTTAACCAGAAGGAAGCACAGTGAAATGTATGTAAAAGAGCTCAAAATGGCAGGTCTCCAACTTCCATTGAAACAGTACAGGAGTTCAGATGGAGTGAAAATGGCTGGAATGTAGAGTGATTGGAAACTTGTGGAATGAGGAGTAAGTTTTTAATTATTGTGGAGGGATAGTTGATCATTAGGTAATGAACCACAGAATTGGCATCTGGAAGAGGTAAGGTGAGAATGGTTAGAATTAATCTCTGTTGGGCCAGGTAGAGTGCATTTTTCTCTAAAAACTCACTCTTTGAAGTATTGCACAATATCTTATGATCTTGTACATACCATAAATCTAATATAGGTTTGGAAAATTTATTCAATGGCATATACTAGTTTACTGAAATATGAACCAATGACATTTTTTTTCATATTTTTAATATGACCTATCCAATACATGTAGTTCATTTTGGATGAAAGACATAATTTACCAATACCAAAGCGTCAACTTAGATACTACCCAGCCAATGGTAGGGATTATTGTTTTTCCTAAATAACAACCATTTGCAGTTGTTAAGGTAAATCTGATTTACCTTAAAAAATATTTTTTTTTCTTATAAAGTCTCCATCTCTTTGGGATTTCTGATTATAAAGTAACACTTGGTAGATGTATCTGAAAAGCATTAAGTCAAGATGGGAAAGATTTCCATGAACCTGACTCTTCTGATCACTTGCAGATAGTAATACAACATAAATTCAAATTTAAAAGACCAATGATAGACTCCATGTGTTTTCTTTTCAAGTTGTAGTATAGTATATGCTAAATTTAGAAAAGTTTATAAACCAATGTTAGGACTAATAAATTTATTACTCTCTTTATCATTTTGTTTTATCTCTTTATCATGAGAAGTATACTTTTTAATCCCTATCCCCTATTTCCCACATCTCTCTACTTGCTTCCCCTCTGGTAACCATCACTTTGTTCTCTGTACTTAAGAGTCTGTTTCTTGCTTTGTTTCTCTCTCTCTCTCTCTCTCTCTCTCTCTCTCTCTCTCTCTTTTTCCTTTCTTCATTTGTTGTGTTTCTTAAATTCCACATATGAGTGAGATCATATGGTATTTGTCTTTCTCTGGCTGACTTATTCAGCTTAGCATTATACTTTTTAGTTCCATCCATGTTGCATATGGTAAGATTTCATTCTTTTTTTATGGCTGAATAATTGTCTCCATCTCTATCTCTATCATCTGTTTCTATTTCTTTCTTTCTATCTATCTATTTATCTATCTATCTTATATCTTCTTTATTCACTTGAACTTCTTCCATAATTTGGCCATTGTAAATAACGCTGCAATAAAAATAGGGGATCCCTTTGAATTAATGTTTTTATATTTTGGGGGCAAATATCCAGTAATACAATTCCTGGATCATAGGATAGTATTATTTTTAAATTTATGAGGAACCTCCATACTATTTTCCACAGTGGCTGCCCCAGTTTGCATTTCTACCAACAAAGCAAGAGGGTTCCTTTTTCTCCACATCCTCACCAACCCTTGTTTCTTGTGTTCTTGATTTAAGCCATTCTGACAGGTATGAGGTAATATCTTATTGTAGTTTTGTCTTGCATTCCCTGATGATGAGTGATGTTGAGCATCTTTTCATGTGTCTGTTGGCCATCCATATGTTTTCTTTGAATAAATGTCTGTTCATGTCTCCTGCCCATTTTTTAATTGGATTATTCCTTTTTTTCGATATTGAGTTTTATCAGTTATTTATATATTTTGGATACTAACCCTTAATATTGATATATTCCTGTAAAGTTCATAAAGCATTGTCATCTGTAATATTTATATAATCTTCCTGCAACACTGAAAAGTAGACAATACTTTACATATTTTACCCTTTACATATTATTACTCTTAAAATCCACATTGAATCTTAGAGGCCAACTGAAGAGCTAATGTCTTTTAAGGATCATTTATTATAAATTATTTAATTTTAGATGCCAATTTTCTTACTAAAGTCTGTTAAGCCATTATGAAATTGATGGTCTCCATTACTTCCTTTGGCTTCTGTAGCTTGGACTTCAAGCTACTAGTTTTAAGACTAAAGTCTCTTCAAGTGATAGATGTTAGAGATTCTCTCATCCTTCTGTCTTTCTTCATACAACAGAAAACTGTTTTTGAATAGTAATAAGAAAACTTCAGCCCTAACAAAGTGTTTTGTTTTATCCATCCATCCAACAAAAATAAAAACTCAAATCTCAGCAGTTCCATTTATCAGATGTGTGATCTAAACAGATCATGACTTTGAGAACCAAAGTTTTCTCAAATGTAAAATATGTTAAGTATTGTCTACTTTTTAGTGTTTCAGGAGGATTATATAAATATTGCAGATGACAATGCTTTATAAACTTTAGAGGACTATATCAATATTAATGTTTATCTTTTAAAAAAAATTTTTTTCATGTTTATTTATTTTTGAGAGAGACAGAGACAGAATGTGAGTGGGTTGGGACAGAGAGAGAGGGAGACACAGAATCTGAAACAGGCTCCAGGCTCTGAGCTGTCAGCACAGAGCCCAACGCGGGGCTCGAACTCAGGAGCTGCGAGATCATGACCTGAGCTGAAGTTGGACGCTCAACCGACTGAGCCACCCAGGCGCCCCTATATATATTTTTTTTAAATTACTATCTACTCTATGAAAAGTATGAGTTAGGTTTGGTTGGGGAAGGTAGGAAATAGGACATGACTTCTTGCCTTAAAAAGTTGACAATACAGTTAAGTGGAGCTAGTCAATTTGCTTTATTTGGTTTATAAAGCCAAATGAATCCCTGAGAAGTAGTGTTTTCTGAGGCTAAAACTTGTCTTAAAAAGTAGATTGTTCTTTGATTGTTAAACTAAGTACATTTTGAATATGATGGAAATCAAATAATATCAGAGTTGAAAACATTCTAGCAAGCCTTAGTTCAACATCTTCATTATAACATGATAAAACTATAACCTAAGAAAATGAAGTTATGTGTCTACACTCACTCATCAAAGTAGAGGATGAGTCAGAAATAGAATTTAGTTCTCTTAATTCCAAGCACAAAATAGGATTAATATTACTTTTACTTGCTCCAAATTCTGTTGATCCACACTTTTTATGTGGGAGCTTTGAAGATAATGTATCAAAAGAAAAATGCAAAGAATAAAAGAACACTGCTAAACCTAATGGTCCTTTGTTGCAGAACTTACTGAGAAACATATTTCCTCTTCAAAATTGATCATTGGAAAAAATAGGTCAAAGATACTAAACTGAGAAGTGTTCAGTTTTTAGGAAAGCTCAATGTAAGCAAATAATTAGAATTAAATGACTATTATGGGTAGGCTTTGAGTAAATTCAAGGATAGTTAAAATATGTGACTTTTAATTATAAACAGTCATTTCATTAGCTTGAAATTACTAGGAATTATATACTAGTAAGTGCTATGTAAGTAGAGAAATTAGGATAATAGGAAATGGAAGGGTATATATCCAAAGTATCTCACCCTAATTTCCAATTGACCTCTGCCACTATAGCTCCAGTTCTGTATGAGATATTGCCAACTTTATATCACATATTTCCACCACCATTGCAGAATTAATAAATGTTGACATTGTCATACTGACTTCTAATTGTTTGTATAAATAAAACATTACAAATTGAGTGATTTTTTTTTCTATTCCCTTTTTTAAGTTTATCTGTTGCCCATGTGTATTTCTGTAAACCTACATGTTTATAGTTTCTACTATTTGCTGGACACACAACAGATGCTTCACAAGCTTCTTGATTCTAATTTGAGAGAACATGTTACTTTTCTGGGGCCTTTTAAAGTTTTTTATTTCTGATTTTCTATTTTATATTTTATCTCATTTTTAATATCCAGGAATCAAAATAATACTGAGAAAGGAACATAAAATTAGAGACAATGGAAAACAAGGTATTTTTTCACATTGTATGTATTCTTATTTAAATAGCTCCATTTTCCTTTTGTCTCATGCCTTATTATGTTAGATAACTATTCTTTATACCATATTTACTTGAAGATGATGATGATACTGATGATGATTGTCATGCTCTGAATATATCTGGGAATTTGAGGAGAAACCAGAAGAGGAGAGTCAAACATAAATATGAAGCCCAAATTGCTTTGGTGGTGTTTTACCCACATGGGCAACTCTTTAATTCTGTTTTTTTCTGAAGCAAGGAAGCAATGAATTTCCTATACTCAATCTTAGAGACAATTGAACAGAAAGATATCAGGAATCATGGTGAACTGTGTATGAGAGAAGCCCCTTAATATATTTTTGGTTATTGTTGAAATAGTCAGACAAGAGTTCTGAATTTTAAGACTATAGCAGGAAGAAAGAAAATAATACAATGACTTCTTTCTACCTAGATGTTAAAAGCCAGAAGACAGTCTAATCTCAGTTTGACATGAAATGTAGGCCCAGTTCTTAAATATAGGTTGTGCCCTAGTTACTTATACTTTTTTTTTTGGCCTAATAGCTATATGACTGTAATGGGCTGGCCTCATGACATCTTCAAAGGCCAGTAAGAGGCTGGGGAGCTAGAACAGGATAAAAGCATTTGGTTTAGTCTGTATTGAAAGGTCTGTATTGAATAGCATGTGTGTTTACATGTGTTCCTCTACCAACTCCCAAGTTAGTATGCAACTCAAGTTATTGACAGGTCTGAAAAGTTATCTATGGTGTATGTATCAACAGAGCCTGAGAAGAACACAAATCACAGAGCGTATCATGTTGTTCTATTATTTCAGTTTTCCTTAAATCTGTGTTAACTAATTGCTTTGATTTTGTTCCTGTGGGTATTAGTTCTGTTAACATAATACAAATGTATTATTAAAATCAAACCTAAACACAGGCTGTAGTGTTGCTATTGAACTATCTGCCCACCCACCCAGGTAATGGAATATTTGGTTCGGTCACGACATACTTTTATTAGAGTCACGATGCTCTTTACAAAAATTAATTAATTTATTTAGGCCTCCCTCTGTGGCTCCTATAAAGTATTATATTTTTCAGTTTTTAAGGGGAGAAAGAGAAACACGGGCACATTTTCCTAAGTTTTCACTGAGGATATGAAGACGGGGGAAAAAAATTATATGCTCCTATGAGACCTCCCCCCGCTGCCCCCCCCCCCCCCAGAGATACAACATTATTTCTTCCTTTGAGCTTATCACAATGTTTAAAAAAAATTTTTTTTTTTACATTTATTCATTTTTGAGAGACATAAAGAGCACAAGCGGTGGAGGGGCAAAGAGAGAGGGAGACACAGAATCCAAAGCAGGCTCCAAGCTGTCAGCACAGAGCCCAACACAGGGCTCAAACTCACAAACCATGAGATCATGACCTGAGCCAAAGTCAGACACTTAAATGACTGAGCCACCCAGCTGCCCCTGAGCTTGTCACAATCTTAAAACTAAGATCCTCTCTTAAAACTCACTGATATTTGATTTCAGGTGAATGATTTTAATCTTCAGCCTGTCATAGATTCTGGGTCTGGAGTTCTCTCTTGCCCATCAAGAGAGTGGATGCAGTATTAAAATCCAAGAGAGGCTAATGTCTGGGAGGAGACAAGTGCCCCCCTTGCTCCATTTTAATTAAGATCAAAAGGCTTACAAGTGTGATAGAAGTGCACAAAAAGACAATGAAACTGTGAACATTAACTCATGGTCATGGGGGAAAGGGGTTTTGAAGATATGCGGTGTTAGTAGTTTGGGTCAATAGAAAACAAATTTTCTATGTTTACCTAATTTGGTTCTTCCTTCCTGTGAAAGCAGCTTTCTGCTACTGTACTAAGTTGGGGGGTGGGGGCGTTACTGCCCTGAATGCCTAATCTTGTTTACCTCAGTTTTGATGCTTTCATCCTGAGGCTTTTCTACTCCTATGCCTTCGTCCTATACTGGGGGCCTTTGCCCTGTCTATCTCATTTTGTTTACCTAATCTTGGATGCTTTCATCCTGTGGCTTTCTATTTCTTTATGCCTTGTTAACCCATCAGTGCAAGCTCAGGGAATTCCTAAGCTTATTCCCCACACAGGTCAAAGTTTCCTCATATGTAAAATAGTGCAAATAATACATTTGACTAGACTTTTTGAAAGGACTGCTTCAGATCCTATTTGTAAACTGCTTCATAGAGTCCTTTCCTGGTATGTAGTAAGTGTAAGAAAATGAAACTATTTCTTAATAAATTGAATTGCATTGAGCCTATTTCCAATATTTATAAAGTGCCTAATAATGGAAGTGCTATTTCATAATGTGGTGCATCACCTGTTGCTGGCAGGGTCATACAGAGGCTGAGATTCATTGCTCATGCATGTTGGAGGAAGGACCATGCATTGGTGTATGTTGATAAATAGTTTCTGAGGTCCCTTCCAACTCTATAGGCCATGTGGTAGTAAGTGGTGAGCCATTGTATTGAGGGATGATGAAAATTCTGGATACTGGAACAGCTCTTTATAGTTTGAATGTACTATTGTTATGTATAATCCTATTTAATCCTCATAATAACCCTATGAAGAAGACAGGAGAGGTGGTGTAATTTTCTTCACTTCATATTTGGGAAAATACTGAGCATCAGAGAAGTTAAATGTCTTTATCAGGACACATGTTTAGAAAGCTGGAAAGCTGAAACTCACACCTTGTTTTTCTGACTCCATGCCCTGGCATTTTGCATCATGGATAGTCATTCATGTTTCTGTTCGTGTCTGAGTACTATTGAAACACTTGAAAGACCCCCTTTTCCTTGTTAGCATCCCTCCTTTGTGCATTCCACATCCACTTGATTCCTTCTGCAGCCACTAAGCACAATGTTGCAATGTCTGCATGCAGTGGTTGATAACCTAGAGTGAGACTAAAAATTGGAAAGAACGTTGCCACTTCACCCCTGACCTCACCTTCCTCCAAATTTTGCTCTGACATCCAAAGTAAGATGAATGCCCAGGGCAGGTACCATCCTGTTATTTTCTGTGTAGCGATGGCATTCTGAAAGGTCATGGAGTAAGAGGAGGAGCATTTCTTGCTGTGAATTACTCTTGAGATGAAAAGTGCTTTTTAACCTAAATCTTTGGTTCTATAGTCATCATTCACTTGGTGACTAATTGAGGTAGCTATGACTGGGATGGTAGCAGGAAGCCCAATGAGAATGGGCTTCCACCTTGCTGTAATTTACCTCCATCATGAAAGGAGCGAAGAACATGCCACACGTATTTAACAGCTAAGCAAAGCATTTTCAGATCCGTTCTTTTTTACATCAAACGTGAGACATACATATCCTAGGAAAGATATTAGTTACCATTCAGTTCAGATCACTTCAGAATTTTTTTTTCATTTTTCAAGCTTAATTCATGCTGTAGTTTTTTCCATTTACTGCAACGAATACTTTATTTGCTTTCTTTAAAATAAACACCATCCGCTGGTGGAGGCATTGGATTTTCTCTTTATTACATCTCCCCAAGGCAGTAAAACAGAACACAACACAACAAAACAACAACAACAAAAGTAGATGTGAGTTCTATACTTCCAGGACTGGCATATGCTGGAACTTTCTTCCCATTTGTCCTGCTGGGAAGTAGAAAGTTGAACTACAGCATTTGAGGGGGTCCTCCTCAGTCCCGTATTTTGGCCATTCACCATGTCCCATTGTCGTTTTTTCCTGTTACACAGTAAGACAGACAAACTAGTTGTTGTAGAACACATTAGCTCAGTTTATATGTGGTTAGGCAGGTTATAAACATATCAGAAGTCAGAATGATTTGTGGAAAAGACAACACCAAGTGAGTGGAATCATCAGTGGATTTAAAAGGAGAGGTTAATCTTTGTTTTATTCCATCTTTCATTTTTTTATTCAATAAATGCTGAACACCATATAGTGAATATAAAGAAAAATTATAAAACTTTGAACGCTTCTAGTAATTTACAGCCCTTCATGGAAGACATACAAGAAATAAGACAATGAACTCTGTGTAGTACTAGATAGGAATTCATGTGTTTGAAAGGCAGAGAAGAAGGGACCCTGATTATATTTGAGGAGAGCTGAAGGATTTCCCCAGAGGTAGAAACACTTGTATAAAGTCTCAGAGAATGAACTCATGAGGCAGATTAAGGAAAAGGAGTCTTTCCAGACAGCAGGATAAAGAAATTCATGGACGTGTAAAGGAGTGTGCCACGTTCAAGACAGTTTGGTGTGACTGAAGCAATATGTACACCTGAAACAGTGACAAAAGTATTTTGAGAGCTATGGAGAGGTGACTGTTAAAACTCCTCAGATGTCTTATGAAGGAGTTTTGATTTCAGTTTTGATGAGAGGTGATCTGCAGAAGTTTTTAGGTTGAAATGATTTGAAAAGCTATCATGCTCTAGCATCTGATAGATGTAAGTAGCAGCTGGTAAATGCCCCTTTCTTCAACTTGCATTCTGTTTAAGCTGAGGTTGAGACACCCAGTTTCCAGAGCTTGGTTGGGATGGATATAATCCATCTGCATCACTGTGCTGAAAGAGTAGACTCAACTAGATGAAAAAAATGTAAAAAAAAAAAAAAAATCACTTCATTACCTTTAAGGAAATCTTAGGAGCTATCTAAGGCTATCACAATGGGGCTGGAGAAGTGAGAAACTGGAGAAGAATGGTATGGGGAAAGAAGTGGCAGTACTTTGACCATGACTCCGTGAACCATGCAGAGTCAATGGTAAATGATTAGACGATTATTCTGAGAAATGTAAGTTGGGATACAGGAGATAACATTTCCTACTCTGAAAAAAAAGCAGACATATAAAAGAACTGTGGTACAAGAGAAACAGCTAAAAATCCTATATTCAGCTGAAGTTGATGGCTTACAAATAGTTCAAAGTATCTGATTGTCCTTGATGTTTCTATGGCAGTATTTGTGAATTAGAATTGTGTGTAAGATGGCATTGTGGGAACAAGAGGGGACCTGTAAGTTTTTGTTAATAATAAACATAATTTATAAATAAATATTAATAATAGAAGTATATATGTAAATAATATAAATAATATAAGTAATAGAATATACCAGTCTTGATTATTATACACAATAATGTAATAAAATATAACAGCCTATGGTAAGCATATTACATATAGTATCTCATTTAATCATCACAACTGTAGGAGGGAGGTAGTCTCATAATTATCATTTTTATGGAAAAAGAACAAAAACAAAAACAATGTAAGAACTAGTAAGGGCATATGATTGCCCAGAGTCTTGGACGATCAAGTTGCATAAAAAAAATTTAGATCCAGGCTTCAGTAAAAAAAAAAAAGGGTCTAATGTAGGTGTGTGAGGCTGACTTGTGTATCAGTAATAACCCACAGAGCATCAGGCAGACTATCATCATGAAGCTCCTAAGCAAAAGGCTTTATTGTTCCCCTAAATTGTTTCTTTAAGAAGTCTAAACTTATTAGGCCAGAAAGAGACAGGCAGATCGAGAGAGAGGAGACACAGAAACTTGTTAAGTCTATAAAGACTTCAAAAACTACCATGTAACTAGAGTGTATTTATTCCATCACAGGTCATAAGGGAAGTATTAATTTGTAGTTTGGAAGATAGAGCCACCCTTAAAGCAACCCTTAAGAAAATAGCCCGGATGATTCTGCAGGGACTTCTACTAATGAACTGCCTTTACTCACTGGAGATGTACCTAAAAGTGGCCCCCAGGCTATACTCATAGGTATTGGCACTGACATCCCAGTGTTGAAACAGAAAAGCTGGCTGTAGACTGCTGTGTGAACTTTCCTCACTAAGAACTGGAGGGTGGTAACTTTGATCTCTCTGTCCATCTATCTGTACACATAGTTTTTGGCATCTTGGTTTCACTAATAGTGGAAAGTGATTTTTTTTAAGATATACTTACTTTCAGATATGATGTCAAAGTCTACCCTGTCTTCTTCCTCCCAGTGGTTCTTTTTCTAAGACTTACAGTAAGAAAATAAATGTGCTCTAAAATCTTGGCTCAAATCCAAGCCAGGAAATTCTATTAGGCTTTAAAAATTAATTTCTCCAACAGTTCCAATTAGATAAGATATTCTTCTTCCTCCCTTCTTTAGATATCCTAGTATCTTCCTTTGGATTCAGAAACAAAAATGTACTTGTTAAGAAATACATTTGACTACGAGGGGATTGAAAGATTCTGTAGAAATGTGAGGTTAGTGCCGTATTTCTGTGAAAATCTATAGCCCAACCTCTGGCCTTTTGGGGGAAAAATAATGTGCTCTTTCTACAATCAAAATATCCAGTGGTGCCATTACTCCCAACACAAGGAAGTAAACACATAAATAAAATATTAGTGGTGATTATAACAGCATGTTCTATTTAAGTCTGTTATCACTTTCAGTAGCTTGAACAATGCATCCTGAAATTCACCAAAGTCATCTGTGCATACCTCTTTCTGCAGGAAATTTGTACTCATTGATCTTGAGACTTAAAAGGAAGCATTTGAACTGTATTTGGCTATCATTATGGAATATCTTCCTTATGTTACATATCCAGAATTTACGTTTCCAGATTTTGCTATGCCTGTCTTCTTCTTTTCTCACCCTTAAACAAGGATTTTGTGAAAAAAGAATGTTTTGAGAGAAATTAGAAGTGATAATGGAAGGAAAGGATACCCAGTACCTTAGCAGGAAAGATGTACCAAATAGGAGCAATAATGGAAGAGGATTATGAGAAAATGAAACACATAAGTTTACAGAAACACCAAATAATTCTTTCCATGAATTTCTTTATCTCTTTCCATTATTCTCTTTGAAGAGTATGAGCCATGTAATTCTTCTCTTTGTCTTTCTTGTCCTCCACTGAATCTCCAGGACTTCTAAAACAAATCAAATCAAGAATTAGCCTTTTAAGCATGAAATATGCCTATATATGCTATGCTGTACGTGTCCTCTATGAATCATTCTGTGGAAGAAGTCTGGGAGATATGCATGTCTCCAATCCTCAGGTGCCAGCTCAACTCAGGAAGTGCTAGCAGCAGCCCCCCTCATTTACTGTGATGGTCTTTCTCTGGCTGAAATACTATTTTCCTACAGCCTTAGGTAGAAACAAGTGCTTCAAATAGCTTCTTTATGCACTATACAGCAACAGCACAATAATAAACCTAGCACAGTGGCAAGGTTATAGGCCCAGAGGAAAGAATGGTAAAACATAATTATTTGTGAGTAACAAAGTAATTCCATGGCCAAAAGCTGTAAAATTATGCTAAAACTAAATCACAGGGGAAAATATCAAGAAAGCAAGGCAATCTTGGGTTCTTAGAACATTTCTTATCTAATTTTACCCAAGGCTGCTTCTCCCACAGAACTCTGAGCTGCTGGTTCCCTGCCATCTCATCACCCCTCGCCACAGCAGTCATGACAATAACAATGGCGACCATTTACTGCATGCCTAATCTATGCCAGGCAAGGGACACTGTTCCCACTAATCCATCCCTTAGCCCTGCAAAGTTGGTACATTGATAGTTGGTATCATTGTACAAAGATTTTTAATAGCTTGTCCAAGGTCACAAAGGGAGGTGTTAGAAGACTTATAATCCAACAAGGCAGCCTAACTCAAACTCAGTCCTTGCCTTGACTCAAAAGGAGAGTGCAGACAACCCACAGGTCTTTGATATCTTCTCACTGTCTGTAAGTAGCTCTGCTTTAAATGCATTTTCTTCAAGAGAAGGAGAATCCTAAGAGGGGAAGAGGATTTTCTTCTAAGGCAGTGTTTTCGAACCTTCTTTGATGTTGCCCATACCCCATGATTATCCTCCTCTCATGAAATTTTAATACAATGATATATGCTCTGTGTGTGTGTGTGTGTGTGTGTGTGTGTGTGTGTGTACAATATACTGTGGCCCATTAGAAGACTACAGATTACAACAGCTAAGATTATAAGGGCACCTGGTTGACTCAGTCAGTTAAGCAACTGATTCTTGATTTCGGCTCAGGTCATGATATTACAGTTCATAAGTTCAAGCCCCACATGAGGCTCCATGCTGACAGTGTGGAGCATGTTTGGGATTCTCTTTCTCTCTCCTCTCTCTCTCTGCCCCTGCCCTGCTCACTCTCATGCTCTCTCTCACTCTCAAAATAAATACATAAAATAATCAATTAAAAAAAAAAAAAAGATGGTTTTACCCTCTTGGGGCTGATAATGCCCCTGTTGAGAATGTATGTTGCTAAAGTGACAAAGCACATGGTTGAAGCTCTCCTGTTTTTTTTTTTTTCTTTAATGTTTTTAATGTTTAGTTTTGAGAGAGAGGAGAGAGACAGAGTGCAAACAGAGGAGGGGCAGAGAGAGAGAGAGACAGATAGACAGAATCTGAGGTAGGCTCCAGGCTCTGAGCTGTCACTACAGAGCCTGATGTGTGGGACTTGAACCCACAAACCGTGAGATCATGACCTGAGCCAAAGTTGGAAGTTTAACCAACTGAGCCACCCAGGTGCCCCTGAAGCTCTTCTTTTATTCAGAGCACCCAACAGTGACCACAGAGGTCTTCTTCCCCTCCTACCCACCTAGAAGATGATATCCATTGTGGAAGAATCTCATTGGTGAGCTCCCACGGGGGATAGACTTAGTAAAGAAAGGGAACTCTTCGGAGAATCCTGAGCCCTTGCAGACCCCTCACTTGGGACCATGTAATGTCAGAGAAAGCAGAGCAAGCAACGATACAGTTGTATGATCAAACCCATTGATGGACATTAATTGTTTTCCTTGTAATGATTCATTGATGTATAATTTGATAGTGAATCTGGAATTTTATATAAACCTTGGGCTGAGCTATCCAATTAAGAATATAGAGGCTCAAAGGAATCCAAACACATGACTGGATTTACTAAGAGACCAAGATGATTTTTAGCAGAGGGACCAATTAAAATCTCCTGGAAAGTGAGAAGAGATTTAGCTTTAGATTGAATTAGCCTTTATTAAGCACCACTATACACCAGGTATTGGTGGGGATGTTTTTACGTTATCATATATCTAAGCTTCACAATAGCTCTCAGAGGCAGATGGAATCATTCACCTTTTACAGCCAGATCCTGAAACTCAACACAGATATTCTTAGCCTACTTGTACAAGATCGTACAACTGTCGAGCAACAGGATAAAGAGCCACGGCCAAACATGCGTCATTAAAATCCCAACTCTTACTTTGTTTGTGGTTACAGTTTTTCTCCTCTTTATACAAATCTGACATATTAAAATGTACTTTTATACAAACAACACGTTTTATAACAAATCACAAAAATATTAGCATTAACATATATTTAAAAGTTGCATCACACTTATTTAGAGAATTTGACATTAACGTATATTGTTTATACTTTTTAAATGAAGAACTTTAGAAAACCATACATTTTAAAGGTGTCTGAACTGCTGACTGGCAAGGAAAGATGATTTTTTATTCTCTTGCCAAGCCTCTTCTATTCTCTTAATTTCTTTTTCCTTTATCTAAAACTGATCAAAACAGATCAAAACTTAGAACAAAGGAGCAGAATATAAATTACTGTGCTTGGGTGTGGGATCTAAGCTAATAAGAATCTGTCTTAAATTGACTATAACATGCAAAATTTGGGAAGAATAATCCTAAGCATCTCTGCTCATTTCTCATTCCGTGGAAAGCAGTATACTGTACTTGGATTTTCTTAACTCTTCATATCCTGACTAAACATCACAGAGAATAGCTGCTTAGAAAAACAGAATTGATTCATTTGGCAAATAATAATAAGCAAATAAGATGTGCCAGGCTTGTGTTAGACTCTGGCTAGGTAGAAATATGTTACTTAGACAAGAATCCCTGCCCTCAAGGAGCTATAGTACAGGTCTAATGAAACAAGAGGTATAAATTAAACAAAAAACAAGTCCATAAATATCTACATCCCTCATGGAATCTGTGCAGATGGGCCCTGATTGTGGATGGGAACTTGGCCATGAGCTAAGAAGGAAGAGAGGCTAAAGCCTAAAGGAACAAGTAGGCTCTGAGGAAGAATGGGCTTGACAAATTTGAGGGAAGAAAGGAGGAGAAAGTGTCTGGAGTGCTGTAGGCAAGGGGAGAACAGCCTGGGAGACGCTGGAGAATCCAGGAGGACCTACTCAGGCAGGCCATTGAAGGCCTGGGATCTTATTCTAAGAAATACGGGGAACTTTTAAAGGAGTTTAAACCAGAGAAGAGGAGGATCTGCTTTATATATGTAGAAGCTTCCTTTGGCTGACTGAATCAGGAGAATAAGGCAATATGGATACCTGTAAATAGTCTATTGTATTGCAGCATCCAGATATAATAGGCTGGTTGGCTATACTGGTGTGGTAGCCAAGGCAAATGGAAATGACTCAAAGACTGATCTTCAGTTGTGTGAGGGAGTAATTCCTGACAGCTCTAGCTGGTGAAAGACAAAAATATCTAGGACCACTGTAACCACCCTAAGGCCAGCCCACAATGGAGCAGACCCTGCTTTTACTAGGACAAAATTAGCATGTGGCTGTTAATCTCCTAGTTCTTTTTGATTATTTGTATTCTTTGAGATTTTAGTTCCCTTAAAAGTAGTCTTGAGTGTGGTTTTTTTTTCAGAAAAAAAAATACAAAAATAAAAAACCAAAAAAACTCCTATATGTAAGTATCAAGGATAAGGTTGGAGGAGAGTTGTATAGATCTATTGATTTGCCCCACGGCTATTTCTTCATAAACACTATTCTTAAGATATATGACATCAGATGGTTTTTAAAAACAAAAGAAAGCAACGTACTTGATTTCTCCCACCACAGAAGCCTAACCTAGAGAATAAAAATTCCTGCCATACTATACTAGGAAAAACAATGGGAGGGATGAATGTTAACAGCTTCTCCAACTGAAATATAAACACTGGCATGCTACGTGTGTTTGCTAATAGGCTCATTTGGCAGAAGTATACTGTGAAAGCAAAGGGATGAAGCAGATGACGACTCTTGGGACAGAATACTTCCTGCTTCTTCTGGGGTCTCAAACTGATTGCACTTTCTGGGCAACAGCCTGGGGTCCAGCCTTCACCTTTACCCACCTCCAATGTGACAGCTTTTTCTGTATCCCACTCTAGCTACGTGGTGATCATATTAGAAAACAACCTGATATGCCCCCATTTTAGAGCACTAAAGAGTATTTCCGGTCTATAGTGTGACTCCTGCAGACATTCTGCGTTATGACAGAAGATTCCTAGAGCCCAGATTTTTAACCTAAGAAATAGAAACTTCTAGTGTTGAAGCATCTCAGGGACAGGCTGGTGAGAATGTTATTTGGGGGCGTCTGTCTTGTGAGCTGCTCTCCTCTGATCAGATTGCAGAGCCAAATGGCTGTTCCATATGCCTGGGAGGCCAGTCCTGCTGCTCAGGGTTCTAGATGGTTTGTTTTCTGCTCTTGCTTGTATGCTCAGAGATGACAGCAACCCCTCAGCACTGGAAAGGGGCCAACAGTCAGTCAACCGGCAAGTATTTATTAAACACCCTAGAGTGCATTGCCCTCTTGAGGCCTGGTCTGGTTGCAGCTTCTGTACTTTTCTGTGAGCCATAGTTTTCCTGACATGACTTAGCTCAGGGAGGTTTTTCATTTTGAATGCAAATGTTTATGGGTTAAAAGCTTATTTAAGTGTCCCCCGGGTAGGTTGAGTGGGAGACCAGTGTTGCCTTCTTGTCACACATACTCTATCTGGAGCCAGTTAAAGACCGGAAAAATTGCTTGAGGAAGCATATGGAAATTTAAGAGGTAGAAAGCAATCAAGGCAACATTTTCTGAGAATAGTGTTAAAATCATGCTTAGGAATAGAAATAAATATGAATCAGTCTCTTTTTCCCTTATAAAATCATCAATATAATTTCCTGACTATCTGGGATGGCTTGGGGGATGGGTGGGATAAATTACCATATTAGGAGTCACATGTTTTATATTTTTTCAAATGTTACAGAATTGTTCTTCTCACAGTGAGTAGATCTAGCTGATGCCTGACATCCAAAGTATACTAGGAACAGAGAAGACTCAAGATAAAACATATTGCTTAAGAGTTCATGGTGATATTGGCAGAACATACTTTCCTGGGCCACTAAGCTTGTGGATTTAGGACGGATGGCTGAGCGTCACAGTGCATTGCCCCTTGTAGGCAGAGAGTTCCCTGGCACTTCTGATATGAGTAGAGATGAGATGACATCTTTTGGCAAGGATACTGACCTGAGGTGCCATGACACTAGGGTCTTCCTAGCTCAAGGGAGAGAATAGATTCTGTGATTAAATGGATAAGCACATGTGTGTGTGCGTGTGTGTGTGTGTGTGTGCGCGCGTGTGCATGTGTGCTTCATGGTGGCTGGAAAGAGTTTTTGTAGAAGTTTAAAATTCCTGCCTAGGCAAAAAAGCACAGGCAAAGATGTTCCTCCATTGACTTGATTCAGTTTTAATCAACATTTCCCATTTTTCCTTAATGTTAAAGTTGCCTGCAAAATATTTATAGGATATGTAAATGTCTCTCATATTTTCATATCTTTCTCCTCCATTCATTCAGGTCCACATATTGAAAAATTTTTACCTTTAACATCTTCCGATCTGTTGTTGTCTCTCAGTCCCTGATGCTTTAGCTCAGGCCTTGTAGTTTCTTATCTAGACAATTTTAATAGCCTTCCAACTAATTTCCTTACCACCTGTGTCGCCTCTCTCCACCTTATCCTTCTCCTACTGCCCAAGTGATTATTCTAAATCCCAGATCTTATTGAATTACTTTCTGCTTAAAATCACTAAGTGGCTTCTAATAGCTTGAGCTATTATCTAATAGCTAACAATCATATCCTTTATTAAGCCCAACCCATGTAGTAAGACACTATGCTAGACATTTTCACATGAATTCATGTGTTGAAACCTCACCATTTCTTTGTTTTAGATGCTGGGACTAGCTTGCAAACTTTAACATAAGGAGTGAGTGGTAAGATTCAGAACACCAAGAGAGAAAAATCAACCAAATGGTGTTCTAGTATCTTTACTTTCAATCCAAAACAATATTAAACAGTATCAAGATATTACCCGTGTAACAGATATGTCATTTATCACATATCTGAGTCTATGTATGGGATTAATTCCTAAGGGGAATTGCTCAATAAAAGGGTTTGTACGATTTTACAAACCAGAATTATGTATCCAGACCGCCTTCCCTAAAGGTCTCCAATCTGTGTTCACAGCAGCCATGTGCAACTGCTTTTCACTCATCTCCTGCTGCCCATAAATTACTTGATTTTTGCCTCTCTGATAAATGACAAATAGCATCACCTTGCAGTTTTAATTGGTGTTTCTCATTACCTGAGGGAGATTATATAAAAGGGGAACTTGCCAATGATCTTCCAGAACAGTTGTGAGACAGGTGCTGTTATTATTCAGCTTTGTATGGGGAGGAAACTGAGTCAAGATTCTCTGTAGCTTGATTCTTTAACCTGCTGTTACTAATTAACTTTATTTAGTGGAGAGTTAGTGCTTGCCTACTGTGTCAGAATTGTATTAAATACTGAACCGTGTGGGCTTCAGTATTCCCCACCTCCATATCTTGGCACTTGCTGCCCTGAAATGGGCCCCCCATTTCCCAATCAGCTAATTCTTCCTTATCCTCCAAATCCTTGTCGAAGTATCTCCTTCTCCTGGAAGACTTTCCTCACTTGCATCCTTTTATGTGCCCTACGAACACCCTCTTCTGGCCTTGACCTACCCCTTAACATCCTGCATTATAATCTTGTTTTACTATATGATCCTTGATGGCGAGATGACCTATTATTTGGCTTTGTTTCCCAAATAATTAGCCCAAGATCTGGCACGTGGTAAGTGCTAAATGTGTGTTTGTAGAATCAGCTGAAAGAATGAATGATTGAATACAAGAAACTAATTGAAAATTCAAAGGATTAAAAATAAAAGTAAATTTCGAATATACCTTTTCTTCTCTCAAGATGATGCAGTAATTGTTAAGACGATTTTATTTTCTCAGAGTCTTTATACTTTTTAAGAAGCTGTCACGTAAGGTATTCTGGCTTATTTTTCATTTGAACAGAAAAAAAAGAGAAAGGGTCTTATATTTCAAGAGTTTTCAATTGTCTTAGGGACTTAGGGACCCTCTGAAGGGCCCTGAATGAGTTGGTAGGGTTGGGGACACTACGTGCCCTCCACACTCCCCCTCAGCCCTTCACACTCACCTCATTTCTTTGCACAAAGTGTCATTTGTCTTTCATCTTGGTTCCTGTGTAAGTTTTTCTAATAGGAAGAGTTCTGTGTTTGTAAAATGTTTAATAGTCTTCAGAAGAGAAGAAAGCCCAGCTCTTTCCAACAGGAAATTTGGGTTGTAGTCCTGCCCCTGTCCTTTGCTAGCTTCATGGCTTCACACTAGCCATGTACTCATTTCGGGTTCAGTACCTTAATCTGTGAGCTGAATCCTTTGGGCTAGATGAGGCCAAAGTCTCTTGTAGCTCTAGAACAATGTGTCTATTTATATCCATGTATTACATCTAAGGATCTAAATCTCTGGTTCTGAACACTATAGTTAAAATTTCCCTTTTTCATTTACCACTTTGATTGTAAAACCCTGCAACTGTCTCCATCCTTTCAAAGAGTCACCATTAAGGGGCACCTGGGTGGCTCAGTCAGTTAAATGTCCCACTTCTGCTCAGGTCATGATCTTACGGTTTGTGAATTTGAGCCCCGTGTCTGACTCCAACTCTATGCTGACAGCTCAGAGCCTGGATCCTGCTTTGAATTCTGTGTCTCCCCCTCTCTCTGCCCCTCCCCTGCTCATGCTCTGTCTCTCTCTCTCTCTCAAAAATAAAATAAATATTAAAAAAAAAATTAAAGAGTCACCATTAGTTTCCAGTGCTTAATATATTAAGAACAGTTTTTTGTTTTGTTTTTGTTTTGTTTTGGTTTTTGGGTTTTGTGTTTTGTTTTTTTGTCCTCACCTCAGAATCTCTAAGAGGGGAATCTATACCAAGCAACACCTTTCATTTCATTGGTCCTCTTGTGTGTCTGCTCATCACACTGGAAGTCAGTCATTCATACTTTATCTTCTAACTTGCTTCACCAAACCTAAAAATTCTTCAGTTTTACTTCATTCATGTATGTTTATTTTAAAACACTCTACCAGGGCACCTGGGTAGCTCAGTCAGTTAAGCATCCAACTCTTGATTTCCACTTCAGTCATGATCTTACAGCTGGGGAGATGGAGCCCCACATCAGGCTCTGTGCTGACAGGGCTGAGCCTGCTCTGGATTCTCTCTCTCCCTCCCTCTCTCTCTCTGCCCCTCCCCAACACACACAACTTGTGTTCGTTCTCTCTCTTTCTCTCCCTCTTTCTCTCTCTCTGTCCTAAACAAACAAACAAACACACACACAAATATTTTTTTAAAAATTTTAAAAATAAAATACTCTCCCAATTAGGCATGGTCCATGAAATCAACTCCATAGGACTAGTTAAGGGGCAATGTTTACCACTTCATTTTTGTTTTACTCATAAGTCAAAACACCCTATCATGATAGACTACCTTAAAATAAAATTAAAAAAAAATACCTATTGTTACCATTTACTTTCTATGAAAAAGCCTCTTTATTATTTAGATCATATTGATTATAGATTACAAGATCCTTGAAGACTAAATTTATGTCTAACTAGTACATAAAGCACACATAAAACACATATGTGAATGTGTGCATCTATAGCTTTCTGTGTCTATTAGGGCTCAGATTTAAACTATAAGGGGTAGAGGACTTCTGGTTTAGAATTAGAAATGCTTTGAAAGTAAAATATAATTTAAACATTATTCTCAAATATAGGTTTCTTAGTTCTTTTCGATCATATCTCTCTACCTGTAAAGGAAGAACATCTATAATTTTGTGAACAGCAGGAATGTATTTTCAAAAGAAGTTCCTTCTACATAGTGATAATATCCTGGAAGAGGAGAAGTAGTTTGTGGAGTAGAAGGAAAAGTCACTTCTGCCATTTCCTTTGCTCTGTCATTGTTGAAAGTCTGCAAGATTAAAAAAAAAAAAATCTGTCTCAAGGACACTTTTCACTACTTCCTTCTCCAAATTCTAATCTTTTTGCTACACTTGAAAAACACTGGCCTAAGTTGTGAAACAGACCTAGGTGGCCAAGTCTCTCATGTGACATGTCCCTATTAATAAACTAGTGTGGCCCTAAGAGGCAGCCTGGCTTCCTCTCTGGGGGCCCAAGTACTTCTGCAGTTGTTCAGGTAGCTCTCTGTCTGTCCCCCACCTCTATCTAATGAGCTGGCTCTTCCCTTTATCTGGGACACCTCAAAGGCCTCACTCCCCCTGGGCCACTGTGGGGAATGGCTTTTTTTGCTATCAATTTTTCCAATGAGGGTGACACCTCTACCTCCTGTGAGGCAAATTACTCTCTGAACTGCAGTTTCTGTGAGTTTCAATGGCTTCCTTTCTGTGTCTCAGAGAGCAGCAGCTGTTCCTTAGACACTGGGATCCGTACTGTGTGTCACCACCTTTTATAAAGCCAAGAATCCCTCTTCACTGGAGGTTAACTTTTTGTCCTGGAAAATTTCAGTGGCACATCAGTTGTGAGTAGGCTAGATAACATAGTCTAGCAATGCAGCAAAAAGGAAGTTTTTCAGTTAGAAAATTACCCTCTTTAATTGGTCCTAAAAGTTTAGCCCAACACAAAATGACCCAGCAGACTAAATAAATACCTGAAGCCCTATATACTCACCCATGGTATTCTTCTACTTCACCTGACATTGGATCACCAGTAGATGGAATGAGCCCCTACGGTCAACATCCTAAATGCTAAGTGGAGCAACGGAGGCAGAATGTCAGTACCCTGCCTCCCACTCACCTCCAACCTTTTCTCTCTTCCTGTGAGGGAGCCCTCTGATTTTATGGCTTATTTATTCTACAAGTTCCTTTTCACTGATAAATCAAAAAAGTCAATACCATCCCACACACATTTCCTAAATAACAGTACCAACTAAACCAGATTCTTCATGCCATCATGTGGATCTACAGAGTTCTGATTGCAAAGATGCTGTGAAGTATGCAGGGATGGGAGAAGACAAGAAGGAGGAGGAGGAGGAGGAAGAGGAGGAGGAGGAGAAGGAGGAGGAGAATGGAGAGAGACAGACACTGAGATGCGTGTCCATAACACACACACATGGAGACCTATGTCACTAAGTTCTGGTCTCCAAATCTTTAGAAAGCCTAGAGTATGGAGGCTGAGGTATCACTGGGAAGTGATTTGGATTTTAATACTGTCACTTGTTTGAAATGTGTTTGCATAAAGACAGAACGTAAGACAGGAAGAAAAATAAAATTACCTTTTATAATTTCTTACCTGTTATGGATGGGAAATTGACCTGTATCACAGACACAGGTTATAGTTTTAATTTGTTTTGTTTGTTTTCCTATTCTTTGTAGTTCTCAAACTTTTCAATCTACTTACTTGGGTCTGTTTCAAGAAGCTTTCAAATGAAGGCTTGAATGAAATGCAGCCCTTCATCAGCTGTAGGGTTTGGTCCGGCTCTCTTCTTCCTGTGAGCCATGTTTAATTTTGCCCAAATTCTTATCAAGATAAAACTCGGGGAGACTTTCTGTGTTAGGTGCAGAATCAGGCTGAATTTGTCTATGGCTATTGGACTTACTCATACTGGGACTATGCTTACTTCTCTCCATGTTTCTTATGTACCAGAAACATCCTGTGAGATGTTGTTTCGTACATGCAAGGCAACATTTAAAGCTGCTTCTCCAGTACTCACTGTGATACTGAGGGTTCCACCTGGCCTATGTGTGGTAAATTGTTAAGATACTGAGGTTTATATTACCTTCTCGGCAGTGATGTATCAAAGCTATGTTTCTTTCCAAATCAGAAACCTCCCAGAAGCTCCTCATTACTAATATTTGGTTGAGGTTTTAAGATGTTAATTACCAACAAAGGTACATATAACTCAGAATTTGGGTCTCTATACCATTCCAATCATAATAGTAAAATTTTAATGCTTAATACTCAAAACACTTAGATGGAAGTCAGCAAGTCACTTTACAAAATATTTTCTACTGTAATCACCCCACTACCACCAAAGAGCTGTGGACTGTAATAGCAAACATATATAGGATTGAGGGCAAATAAAGTTGGGGGACTTCTTGCTTGAGGTAATACTCCAAATTATATGCAACGTACAGTTGGTTCTCATTATTTGCATTCGTTATATTCTGTAAAATTCCTGTGAACACTGAATTGGCAAATACTGAACTATTGCTCCTAGGGTAAATATAGGATTAGGTTCCTGCAAGCCTTAGGTCACAATGATGAATACATAACCTTGTTTTATGTGTGTTTCTGTTTAAAGACCCCTTATTGTGTATATGTTGTTAAATGTTAATCTGTAAGCTGAATTCTTTGGTGGTTGATTCACTAACACTAAACTTACTCCAACAACACTATAACTCACACACAAATGAAGTTTATCTTACTCAAATTCTGAAGGCAGGTCACACCTTCTTGCAGTTAGGAACAATAGGTGACCCTTGAGCACTACACATGGGAGCCTTTGTCAACAGTAAAATCACCAAGACAAAACAGAAAAATGTGAAAAATGCAACACTAAGCAGACCACAAAAAAGACTTTTGTTTATAGGATGAGTGCTGAATCAACAGGCAGCTCAGCTGGGAGCATGCATATGTGTTGGTCTTCTCAAATTTTTCACCATTCAGCACATGTCTACAAATGACTATGAAGTATAGTGAGTGTTGAATTGGGGATAAATTCTGATGAGTAGGCTTATTCACAAATATTGGAATCCCCAAATGATGAGGAACAACTGTAACTTACAATTGAGACTGAAGAGCCAGACAGTGCATGTTCCTGGAGAATAAACAATTCCCAACCCAAAGACCTCCATGATCTGATTGATTTCCTTTATCTTCCAGAAAGCCCTTCCCTGGAACATAGGCTTCTCCAGATAGCTCTGGGCTGATAAATAAAATTCATCAAGTAGTACAGATAGCAGTGTACCTGTAACTACCCATAACACTCTGTAGATGCTTTCCATTAAACCTAATTCTTGTAACATTCAGATTTTAGCTTTTTAAAATTATTTTTTCCTACTTAAATATCTAAAATTTTGCTTATCATTGCATTTCAGATGTTGCCTATTTCTGTCTTACACCTACTTTTCCTTCCTACCTGAAATAATCAATAACCACCTCATTCTTTGTGACCCTCTAGAAGGGTACTCTTCTGAGCTACCTAAGCCAAGTACAGAGCTTTACTTTTTTTTTTTAAGTTTATGTATTTATTTTTGAGGTGGGGGTGGGGCAGAGAGAGAGAGGCAGAGAGAGAGAATCCCAAGCAGCCTTCATGCTGTCAACATAAGGCTCGACTCAGAGCTTGATCCCACAAACTCTGTGATCTTGACCTGAGTGGAAGTCCAGAATCGGATGCTTAATCGAATGAGCCACTCAGGCACCCCAGAGCTTCACTTTTTCACAAGGTATTTTAAAGTGGAAAAATACTTTATAAGTGCACACACACA